>NC_068359.1:88618343-88899060 GCF_020536995.1 Dreissena polymorpha
AAGCCATTCACAGTTGCATATGCCAGCACCGACTGGTTGCCTAAAAATCATTAGTCAAACATATAACGAAGTTTATGAGGTCTTTCTGCGTCTGATGCTGCATGTTTGAGGACTCAGAGGGTGCCCAAGCACTGCTACCTAATTAACTTACCAGACTCCACAAAAGTTCAGTTGAATTTTGCATTGTTGCTGCAATTTCTAGATATTTAGTTGTTACTGAAAGATATTCAATTTTGGTATGGTCTTGTATGTTTGGGTGAAGCTGGGGTACAGGAAGGAAACCCCCACCTGTCCAGTATAGTTGACCACCAACCAAACTCATATTCTTCTGGAAAAGGGGATGAAAACAGGTCACCTTGGTGAAAAGCCTATGAACTAACCATTGCACTAACTGGACAGCAATAGGAGTCAAACTGGCATGTAATGCATATAAGTAATATATCCCAGCCAATCAGTAAGCTGTTCACTGATGCATTTGCTAACACAGACTTATTGACTGGTTGTCTACAAAACAAGTAAACAAGATGACCAAGGGCACTAAGGCACTCACTTGGGCAGGTAGTGATTCACTATAGAAATGTAAGAAAAATTGCTACAAATCCTGGAGCAACAATGGTACAACAACAAAAACCCTTTTGTTGGTTTTCCCTCTACCATTCAGATATGCATTTTGACCTGTTTGTAGCCACTTAGAAAATCTAATTCAATTGAAGACCTTTCTTAGACATTTAAGTTCTAAAGACTTCATTTCCAGCCCTAGGATACAGATACTTAGCAAACAGCATAAAACCTGAACAGCCTGCGACTTACTCAAGTTACTCGCATGATGTTCTGGTTTGATGCTGGTTGCATATGTCCATCCTGAGTGGGAAAGGATTATACAGACCTGTATTAAAGTGGGTCATGTCCACCAGCTGTCCATGGTGCTGAAGGTTTACAGTTCGAGAGTCCACCTCAGTGGTCTTGCCAGAGCCAACACTGAATGGTAGGGACAACTACAGTGTCAAACAGCTGAGAATTCTTCTATTTGAGCCTGGCTCTGGGAAAAGAGGATTTAAAGAATGTGAATAAAATATTGTCCCAGATTAGCCTGTGCAGTCTGCACAGCCTAGTCAGGGACGACACTTTCCTGTCAAAGTGGATTTTTGTTTAAAAGTAAATTCAAATATTCCTGTTCATTGTGTAGTATACAGAGTACTTAAATACCCGGTACTTCAAATATAATATGGCAAACAATTGGTCAAACTTGTTTTTTCACACTTTGTTTTTTCTTCAGTGATTTCAATTTACAAAATTAAAACGGATCAAATCCATTTATTACAGAGTAAATTGACAGTAAGCCTAGTTAATTGTTGAAGTTATCATTGATTATCATGTTTCAGACAGATTCATGGCGCACTCATACTCATAAACATTAATAGCATCCTTGTCAGTTGCAGCCGCGAGTGAATTGGAGCCCTCAAAGAATGTTAGCAGCTTTACCTGACCCTCTGAAAGTCATTGGCAATGGCATGTCTGTACTAATTTATATCTATATGAGCATCGTTCTGGGATAACTGGGCTTAATGCATGTGCCCAGTGTCGTCCCACATTATCTTATCGAGGACGACACTATATGTATAAACTTGATTTTCTTTTTTAGATTAGACCTTTAAACGAAATATTTCATTAAAGTGTAAAGTGTTGTCCCTGATTAGCATGTGCAGACTGCACAGGCTAATCTGAGATGACACATTAAGAACATGCATTAAGCCCAGTTTTTCCAGAACAACGCTCATATTAATATAGAGGTTAATAAAACAAAGTAACATCTCCAGTTGCATTCGCAAAAGCCTTTAATGAAGGCAAGTGATTAAATGCCATTGATTTAAACACAGGACAATTCACATGAATAAAACAAACAGAAATTTATGAACTAGTGTCAATCAACTCCTTATCGGAACAGTTACGGTATAGCATCGCATTGGGACTACGAGCAGGCTATGACAATACCTCGAGTTTTCTCCGAAAACAGTCTCGCTAATAATTATATTGATGAAATTGATGGTGATGAGTGTGGTGATGATTGTGATGGTGATGAGTTTGGTGGTGTTGATTAAGATGATGACAATGATTATAATTATTTTGATAAAGATGATAGTGATGGTGATGATGTGATGGTGATGATGGTGATGATGGTGGTGATGCTGTGATGGTGATGATGATGATGAGTGTGGTGATGATGTGATGGTGATGATGGTGATGAGTTTGGTGATGATGTGATGGTGATGATGGTGATGAGTGTGGTGATGATTATGATGATGATAGATAGTACTGAATATGGTGGTGATGATAATTACTCAAAGTATATATCACAATGCATGCTCACGTCCAATTTAACAAACTTATCTAAAAAGATTCAATAATTAAAACAAAAAGATATTAGAACTAAATTATGGGACAATAAGGAAGACTTAATAACAAAGATACCTAATTTCAAGGTGACTTTTGAGCGATTTGCGATGTTTTTTCCTTCTAGTCTCCCACATTACCACAATTGAACCTGGCTGTCGTTGGAACAGGTGACAAACAAGCTATGGTCATGACACACCGCCAGTCTGAAATATATATCACAGTGAGGATTGTTTTCACATCTATGATACAAGCAGTTATACGCATCATTTCATTAACCCCACTGGTTAAACCTTTACCATTTAGATACGTATTTTCACGCATTTTTAGTCCTTAGAAAGTTATATTTTATTTTATACCTTTCTTACTAGATTCAAATGTTTAAGGATTCATCTCCAAACTGAATACTGATGAGCAAAAAACAGCATAAAACCTGAACAGGTGCGAGTGACTCGCAGGCTGTTCTGGTTTTATGCTGTTTGCACATAAGCATTTCCACATTGCCTTTAAGTGGGAAAGGGTTAAAATGGCATGCTTTTTAATTTGATGTCATTGCACACTATGTGAACATTTATCACACCAGCCCTCCGTCCTCCTTAACACAGCTCCCAAATGCAGAAGGTTACCCTACTTTTCCGTAGCAATAACACCCCACATCAGACTTGTTTGGGACGTTATGCTTGATAAAGTATATAACGTTTTGCTTCGGTGTGTTTAAAAATGAAATCTAAATTTGGTAATTCCCTATTTCAAACAGTGAGAAAAAATTATGAAAATTAAATTTTTATTGTGTAATGATATCATTATTTTATATGATATACTAATTCCAACTAAACTTTTCAGCTAAAGAAAGAATTAAACAGCATGACATACAAAAGAAATCTGATGGTTTCTGTAGACAATTGATTTAATTCCCAAAGCATAAACAAGTTACATTTGGTTATTTCTTGGCTGTGCTACTCTAAAAAAAGAATCATCAAATATCCAGTCAATTCTCCAGGGATATTCAAAATAACCTGTTAATTGGTCCCCTATGTTCATGCAGGTGAGCTACCAGCAGGCCCCGAGGTCGCCAGTTGCTAGGGGGAGGTCGGTTCTCCCAGACGATGCCCTCGAGGAGATCACGGCACGCCATGTCTGACGAGTACTAACCTCGATGCTTCTGATCAGGTCCCGCAGCTCAAACTTCCATGGAGCGTATCGGGCTGTTATAGGTAGGTAAAACAGAAATCATGTGAAAAGGCCAATTTTGCATAACAAGTTTATATATAAAAAAACTGTATTTTTTAAAAGCTGAAAAAACATCCATTATTTATCACCAAAAGGAATTAAAAAAAATATATATATATTGAAAAAACTATTTGGTGGTGAAGTGAGTATTGAAATACAAGGCATGGAGCACAAGAATATTTTTATTGCTGAATTTAGTTGTTTTTGCTATCAAGAAATTAAAATGTTTCTAGTATGCGAAATATCCGTCAAGACAACTAATCCTTGATTTTGAGCTTTCGTCTAGTAAATTTGTTTTTAATATCCTGAGAATACACTTCTTTTACAATCAACGACCGTGACTCTTCAAATGAAATCCCATGCTGGGTCAGGTTATAAAGTATTGATGTATGAAGCTTAAACACAATGGCTTTAATTTGTTTGTTTTTTTTTTGTTTTTTAAGGACATCACTTATCTATGTTAAGTAATGATGACAATGACCCAATCTGCTATTCCAAGGGAATATGGGTTGTGCTCTGAAAAAATGGAACATATAACATGAGCGTAAGGTGTTGTCCCAAATTTGTCTGTGCAGTCCACACAGGTTAATCTGGGACAACACTTTAAGGTTTTATGGGGTTGTTTTGGTTTAAAGGAAGTCTCTTTTTAACAAAAATTAAGTTACTACTTAAAGGGTCATCCCTGAATAGCCTGTGCTGAGTGCACAGTCTAATCCGCAAAAACAATTTACGCTTATACATTAAGCCGTTTTCCCAGAGAGGGGCTCAATTATTCATATGTGAGCTAAAACACCTACTTTGTTGTGCGTTCTTATCTCCCCTGAGTGCATCCAGGGTGGGTAGAGTGCTGTCCAGTGAGAGCTGGGACACGTTCACCATGCTACCAGTGGAGCTTGACTGGGAACCAGTCAGGGGTTTGGCTGGTTTGGTTTCCGCCTTTAAAATCGTTTTTGACGAGCTGAGAGACCTATCGGAGGATGTTGAGCCAAACATACTTTTCCACTCAGGATTCTATGAATGTAAAGGCAAATGCTAGTTTACCAATGTAGAATATAAAATACTGCAAAATCATCATTATTTGTGTGATATTAGTTTCTGTTAATTTGTGGATTGACCCATCCACGAATTTTACACAAACGCATAAGAAAATGACCATTTTTTTTCAAATATCAGAAAACAAATAATTTATGAATTAAGTCCATAAAAAAGTCCTTTTTTTAAAGCAAACTATTGCATGCCCATGAATAAAATTTATTGTACAGTATTATGTGAGCAGACATATACCAGTGTTCAGTGATACAGATCTTCTTTCTTGTAAAGTTTTATAAATTATTTTTTAAAAATCTTCAAATTTTAAATTCCATGCTGTTACATATCTTATTCAAACTGCGTCAGTAAACTAGTATCCCTTGGCAGTGGTTCGGAGGTTGATCTTGCTCCCAGTATTCAAATGATTATTCATATGAGAATAAGCAAAGGTTCTACCCAAGAACAGGATTCAAATGCTGTTGTTTAAGAAATAATATTTTTCTATTAAGGTTTGTTGTCGAATAACCCACAGTAAGGAGTATAGATGCGTAGGAATCAAATCACGAGTGCGAAGCACGAGTGATTTGATAACACGCATCTATACTCCTTACCGTGGGTTATTCGACAACAAACCATCATAGAAAAATATTATTTTGATTCTAACACGATTATGATTAATTTGGTTCAAGCTTTTGGACGTGAACTATATTTTTCAATACTCCAGCCTTCTTAGTACAAAATTCACTATTTAGTGACGTCATTGAATTGTACAAACATATGACGTCGTTTTCATTCATAAATATTTTGAAAATGACGTCACTTTCATTGAAAACAACAATCGTAGAAACTAAATGACGTCACGTTTATTGATGCTACTGAAAAGCTGACACGCTATAAAAGTTTTCTTAAGTACGTTTCATAACAAATAATATTCTTTTTATGCCTGGTTATGCCACTAATCACCATTTATTTAATGCTTTCCGGTGGTTAACAGAGAAATATCAGTGAATTAAAACTGATAATTTCACTGTTTCAAACAGTGAAAATTATCAGTGAAAATTATTGGTATGATGTAATTTTTTTGACGAAATGACGTCATTATCCCAGCGAAATTCTTTAGTTTAACTCTTTAACAATGTATATAAGCCGTGGAAATAAAGCATAAAATAAAAAGAAAATTTGTTGCATTCGGTGGAATATCAATTTTTAATTAGCTCGTGATCATAGATAATATATATTTTCTATGATCACTCGTGAATTAAAATCGATAATCCACCGAATCCAACAAATATCCTCTATATATACAATTTGTTGTTTCATTACATTTATATACATGCTATATTTTTACATTTCTTATAGTGCGGGTTTTAGCACGTGCATTTTACTGCAATATTTTCTTTATTATTCGGAACTATTTTCGAAACATTAAGCTCCAACCCATAATTTATTGTAGAATAACCAACACTTGATTTCCTTCTTTGTCTATAGAAAACAAGTCACATGCTGTGTTAGAATTGTTCTTATTTTATTCAGATTCAGTTTTTTTATATTCATTCCAAAGTTTTAGAACCCATGATTTTTTATGTGAGTCTTAAACAAATAGGTTTATACAAAATAAACTGATATCAATGTTGAGGTTCAAAAAGCACAAAACCTATAAACAACAAGTTACTTGTACTCCACACCACTTTGCCATTTACATTCAAAGCAAACAACTCAGGAATATGTGGATTATTTTGCATTGGGCAATACAAAAGTGTCAGTCACATTAACATCTCACGGTGATGACAAATCTTAAGTTTCAATTCATTTGCTTGAGGAATTAGGAAGACAAAGCTACAAAAACTTACAACATTAACTTGGACAGACTGATGTACATACCTTCAGAGCGGCTCTTATATACCACTTTCCTCCCGGGTAATAATGAATTTCTTGAACATATCCAAGTAACGAAAACAGAATGTTTGGTGAAATCAAATAATAATAATAATATAAGTTACCATGGTTGAGGCTTGAGAATCAAGTGTTGCTCCCTTCTTCTTTCTGTTCAATGAAAACATAATTGTATATCTGAAGGGTTTGAAATTGGTTCACATCAAATTTTAAAAGCACAAACATAATGCATATGGTTCAGGGATCAGGGTTATGAAATAACATTTTAGCAACAGTTGCATAGCTTTGTTCAATGTTGTCTTAATACTTTTGTATAGAAAACACTTTTAAGCTTTATAAACGAATTTGCCAATGCAAAAGACCGAATTCCACTTCAAAATATAATTATATCATAAAAGTTAAAAAAAACAAACACCCAGATAAAAAAGATACATCACTGTTGTAGCTATTGTTGACATTACATAATAACATAGTAAAAAGTAGAACTGAAATATCCCCCTCTGATTTTTAACAAAACTTTTATTGAAGCTTTAAATATGTTAAAGGGGCCTTTTCACGTTTTTGGCAAATTGACAAATTATAAAAAATTGTTTCAGATTCACAAATTTTCGTTGTAGTTATGATATTTTTTAGGCAACAGTAATACTGAACATTTACCATTCTCTGAAAAATCCATTATATGCATCTTTGGATTATTTAAAAACCAGAAAATTATAAAGCGTTGCAAAGCAAAAAGATTGAATAATTTGGAGAGTTCTGTTGTTGTCGTTATATTTTGGGATACTATAAGGATTGCCTATATAGAGTATAAAATACATCACTTATTGTATGAGAACCAATGGCCGAGTGGTCTAAGCGGTAGACTTTTACTCCAGGGGTCAGTGGTTCAAGCCAGTTGAAAGTTACTTTTTTTTCTTTCTTTAATTTTATTCTTGTTTTTTACTGGAGCTTTTTTAATTCAATGTTTACATTTATCAATATAAAGCATTAAATGACAAACTTCAATACATGCAAAAATCTGTGATAAGGCCCCTTTTAAATCTCTTGCATTACTATACATATAAATTGTGTTGAATATAATGGCCTAGTGGAAATAGTTTCCCTCCTGCTATCAGTAGGACTTCATATGTGATCCACATTTGTTTAGTGTCTTCAGGCTCTATTCAAAAACATCAAGTACTGGATCTTCCCAAGAAACATTTTAGCGTCTCTAGAAGCCCACAGCTTTTGACGCAATCAAGCTGAAATAACTATGTTAAAACTAAATGTGCCTTGATCTGAGAAAACATGGCTAAATGCATGTAGGTAAAGTGTTGTCCAAGATAAGCAGTCCGCACAAGCTAATCAGGGACGACACTTTCTGCCTAAACTTGACCAGGCTGGTCAGGTAAATGTAACCTCGCTTCACATCCGACGAGGCTTGGGAAGCAGTGTCAGAGCTGGAAAAATGGAAAAACTTTGAATGGTTAATATTTATTGTGTCCTATCAATAAAACTGGGGATTCAAATCATCTTGCAAAAAGATAATTACTGTAAAATGATTATAATTTGTGGGACATTAATTTGTTGATTTCATTGGTTGACCACTCCATGAAGTAAACCCAAACACATCAGAAACTATTTAATTCAAATTCCTTTTTATTTCTAAACAAAAGCTGTGTTTGTGAAACACAATGCCCCCTACTGAGCCGCTTTAAATCCATATATTTGACATTTGCCCTTGGAGGATGACCTTGACCTTTCACCACTAAAAATGTTCAGCTCCATGAGAAACACATGCATGCTAAATATCAAGTTGCATCTTCAATATTGCAAAAGTTATGGCCAAGGTTAAAGTTTTGGGACAGACACACACATACAATGACAGACAGACAGACACATACAATGACAGACCGACAGGCCAAAAACAATATACACCTGATCATTCGATCCGGGGGCATCAAAAAATCCACAAATCTATGTGTCCAAGGAATAGTCAGGGGTTTTTTTAACTACGAAATACAAATGATTTTGCAGTCATTTGCATACATGTTTGAAACTAAGAGCAGACATAAACAGTATTAGTAATTATATACATACACCGGTAATGCTTTGTCTGCAAGTGTGTCATTCTTCTGAATGTTTGTACCAATAAAACAAAGGATGAAGGCTCTTGTATTTATCATAAATATAATATTACATTGATATTTGTATTGACATGTATGCAATACTTATTTTAGACAAAGAAATTAAACATATTAAACATATATCAGGAAAATAATATGCATCCGATGGGAAACTATTTCAACACAGCCACTTATGCCCATACAACACCTGTTTGGTCGCAGACGAATCCACTCAATATCCATATATTCTACATCAATATGTTATCCAGAAAAAAATAATTCAGGTTGCTATCTACAGTGGACAAAAGGACATTAAGCAAGTTCAGCCAAAACTGGTCACAGTGGAAAGTCCTTTCTTTACAATCATCTGCACAGAAAAGGTTGTTCCGTTGTTAAACTTAAACAAAATCCATTAAAAAGTTCAATAATGAATTTATATTGATATTTAGGGATAATGCATATATTCTTAAGTGTAAATATATACACAGAGGCATACTAGAAAAAAACTAGTGGCAACAGAAAGTACTTTCTTAACCTTCATTTAAACATAAAAGTCATTGAGGTTGACAGTTTGGACGAAATCTAGCAAGCAGGTAATGTGAACTTGTAAACACAAATGTTTGGACTATATATTCCATTTATATTTCCAGCCTAAATTCCATGCTTTCCCACCGTCCACACCATAAGGTTATTCAACAGTGAACATTTTCATAGTTTCTTATAGTGAATAATGAGATATTGAATATGCAACATTTTGGGACAAAAAATATATTCTTTAGACTATAAGTGTAACTAGAAATGTGTCCACAAGATACGGATGCCCCCATATTCCACTTGTGTTACTTTTTATGTTGGTATCATCTGAATCAAAATCTAGAGGTGGGCAAGTTCACATGCTGAATAGTATGCTTGTGAAGTTTCAGCCTCCTAGCACCAATGCTTTTTAGTATTCATTGTACCTCTGATTTTCCAGTTCAAACTTTGGGTTTTAAAAGACATAAAATACCCTTACATAGTAAGTACCGGGTACCCTTCTTATTCTTATGCCCCCACAGAAAAGGAGGCATCAAGTTTTGAAATTGTCCATACATACAAAAGCACCTTACTTTACCAGGATGTTTCTCTATACAGTGAAGTAGATCAATTTTGCAACATTTTATAAAATGTGTATTTGCAACATGAATGATGATGGAATTATAAACTGGTTTTACCCAGCTCTGGCCCTGTTCAGCTTCAGAATGAAGTCTTTCATAGCAAAAATCTTGTCCTCATGTTGCTCATAACATCCCAGGAAGGTCAGTCTTTTGAATACCTGAAACATGAAAACAAGCACTTGCCCTTTCTGTATCGAAAATCTAAGTCACAAATTAAGTCTTTAAATTATGAGGATTGAGAAAGATTGTAAAATTTGTAGTTATATAACGATGAAAGAAAGTGCTTCTTACTTCGGAAAATAGGTATTTAAAAATGCCTATGCTTGTTCTGCTTGTTACATTTGAGTTTTGATATTTATCAATCAGAATTATTGTAACATCTGAACTTTGATAACATAAAAATATATTCAAAGTAGTAATGCATACTTTTTAAAAGTCTACCATATCTCATGCCATGTATCTTTGTATCGTATATTTGTGAAACGATAAGCAAGACATGCTTAAGTTGATCAAGAGCACCGCATAGCGGTGGCCAACGCTCGGCTGTGGGTACAGTTTTGAATAAATGACAGCTTGTCAGAAGAAAAGGAAGAAAGGTAAGTTTTTAGAGCCTATGTTAAAGTTTTATATTACAGGTCACAGTGACCTTGACCTTTGACCTAGTGACCCAAAACTTGGTGTGACGTGTAGAACTCATCAAGGTGCAGCTACATATGAAGTTTAGAAGTTGTAGGTGGAAGCACTTAGATTTTAGAGTCAATGTTAACGTTTTAGCACGACGCTGACGGCAGACGCGGGACGGCAGCTGGCTTTGACAATAGCTCAGACAATGGCCGTACTTAAATCAGTTTAGATGGAGAAAGGCCGTAGAAACAATGTCATGACCATTTCCCAAAAACCAATGTGACTACAGGTAAACCAACTGTCAATAATTGAACCTCATTTTGGGAAATCCAGATTTAATGCATGAGCGTTAAATGTCCTCCCAGATTAGCCTGTGCAGTCCATACAGGCAAATCTGGGACAATACTTTCTGCCTTAACTGGATTTTTGTTCAGAAAAGACTTGCTATAAAAAAATACCAGGATAGCAGAAAGTGTCTGCCCTGATTAGCCTGTGCTGACTGCACAGGCTAATCTGGGATGTCTCTTCACACACATAAATTAAAACCAGTGTTCTCAGAATGAGGCTCATTTGGATCTGGACTTTAGATGTCTTGCCAGAGAGCTAGTCAGCCTGCCTGTGCACAAACTATGTACGAATGAATGCCGTTACCTGGGTCATGGCATCATCCAGTTCTAGGTAGTCAGGTTTGTGTCCCTGTCGACTGATGCCACGAATGTCTCTGCTTCTGTAAAACAAAAGAACTGTGCTCTGGGAAAACAGGGCTTAATGCATGTGTGTAAAGTGTCATCCCAGATTGGCCTATGCAGTGTACACAGGCTGTAAAGGGACAACACGTGCTATTTTATGATATTGTTTGTTCTCTTCTTAGCAAAATTCAATTTCCGGCAGAAAGTGTCTTCCATGATTAGCCTATGCAGACAGGCTAATCTAAGACGACACTTTTCTGCACATGCATTAAGACCAGTGTTCCCATAACAAGGCTCACATGCACAAAATCTATTCACAGTTTTTATATAAAGTTAAACACAATGTCACAAGTGTTAATAACTTTTTGTAAAAGATGCATTGTCACTGTATACTCTTGTGTCACTGTATTTGTGATTTGAGCTTAATAAAGGTAATGTTGTTGTTGTATACATAAGAACACGTCATCCATTGGTAATAATTTTCATAAGGCTGTTTTCTTCAAAGAAACTTATGGTTTTGATCACATATTTGTTTTTTGCAAAAGACCAAAATCATTCAAATAGATTAAAAATCTGCCTAGATATTCTCCCCACGTCCTAACTAAGGTCTTATTTTGGCTTTTATGGACAAAGACTCAACAAGCTTTAAATATCAGAAAGCTTTAATTACATGGACTTCACTTGAAAATGAAAACAATTTTTGGACAATTGCTGACACATATCATCAAGTTGAATCAAAAACAAAAAGTAAGAACCTGCAGTATGGTAAAAATGCGCTCCACTAGGTTGGACCGTACAATGTAGTCAAACACCGGCCTTGGAATGGGGTCTTGTAGTGTATTCAATAACAACACCTGGAAAACAGTAATTGACATGTTTAGTACAGGGCCTGTAAAACATTGGCATATTCACGTACAGCATCTGTAAAAAAGCAATTTAACATTTAGCAACTGTAAAATAATGACTTATTCAGTAACAGCTTCAAAAAATAGGCAATGACTAATCCAGTAAAACCCATTCAAAGCAGAAAATGACACTACACCTGCAAAACATTCAGTGACATATTCAGCAACAGCCCATTAGAATTTATTTATTATCAAGCTGAAAGTGCCTTTCACATAGCAATTACTCTCAACTACTTACAGAGACTTCAATTATTTTCAAACTGTCTAATTATTTTTTACTTTGCTTTGCATTGATGCATTGATTTTTTCAAACATAAAATACCGGAAGTCAAGTAAAACAGCTACATAAAAAACCATTGATTTTTATATTATAATTCTGTCAGTGTTAACTGTCTTAACCATGGTGGAAATAGCTAAGTTTATTTGATTAGCTGTTAATTTATCAATACAAACACCATTGTGGGATACAGATATGCGAACATCATTGCAGGATACATGTTTGTACCCACCTCTTTCTCTATCTGTATGATGTCAGATTTTAGGAATGGTTTAACCATGGTGAAAATAAAGCTAAGTTTATCGGATTTGCTGTTGATTTATCAATACAAACACCATTGTGGGATACAGATATGCGAACATCATTGCAGGATACATGTTTTACCCACCTCTTACTCTATATGTATGATGTCAGATTTGAGGAAAGGCTTCAGGGCAGGTAGCAGGTTACAATGGATATCGGCTATGTTAAGATTCTTGGCGACAGTCGACACAAACCCCACACTGCCGTGGCGTATCCACATCCCCTGGGGAACAGGGAAGACTTGTTAAAGTTTCAATTCAAACCAAGCTAAAGACAATACTGCAAGACTAAGAAAAAAGAGTCTTAATAGAGCAAACCAAAATCATGGTATGAAAGAGGCAAACAGGCAGTATTTCAAAAAGCGTGCCTCTGCCAAATGAAGATTCAATTTTGTAAAAAAAAAAATATAACTACATGTAAATGCATAAAAAACATAACAGTGACAGAAAGTATCTATTGAGCAAAAATAAAGTTTAAGTTGAAAGCGTCGACCCTGATTAGCATCTTCACTGAAGATTATATACTTGAATCGGGTCAGATCGTTGACGAATAGGTTACGCGAGTTGTGTATCGTGTTATTTCTTACAATTTGACCCTGTTTTTGAAAAATATGTGCATTTCCAGAAAGGAAATTTATTTCTGCGTTGAATAAGGCCAAGTTCGTGAAAATCGCTGCAAATTAATGCAGTAATGGCTATTCAAAGCGATGCACCCTGTTGTCAGGTTGAATACCGTGTTATATTTATATATGACATTAAAACAATTTTTTCAGATTAGTTGATTTTCATGCCCCCAAAAGAAGGCATATAGTGATCGCACTGTCCGTCTGTCCGTCACACCTTTGCGTTTATGTTTCAAAAAATGCTCATAACTTCTGTGTCGCGTTAGATGTAACCTTTATATTTGGTAGGCATGTTTATATGGACAAGGCCTTTTCATACGCACACAAATGTTTACCCCTTTGACCTTGACCTTGGACTTAGGGTCCGCGTTTAGGTTTCGAAAAACTAACCACCGGTGAATTGCCATATAATTTATCACACAACACACTGCTGTTTAAACATGACATGCGCATGATTACATTATTAATGTATAAGATTAGTTAAGGAGACAAATAACGTGTTCGCAACATTAACCCGAAAAGGATGATCTCAATATCAACAGTCTTACAGCACACAATAAATTTTGAACGTAATTGATGCGTAATTGTGTGTGAACAAACGTGCAAAATAAAGGGAGGTAACAGCTACAGTGAATGATATCGATGTTGAAGTTTATTATCGTTCTACTTTTGAGTTTATTACTATCTCTTGACTGAAAAGGTGTATATGATATGTGTAGATGCTCCTATCAAAATTGACACTACTGTATTTCAACACCTGTTTAGTTTGTCTTGATTACATAGTTTTAAATGATTTAATTTTTAAACATGACCGATTCAGATACGTTCGCTATATAGAGATTAGTGTAAACACACACGCAGGTTTATTTTTAGCTCAGTTCATGTATATCATTATCGTATGAGAAGATTGTACGTCTAAACGTTTGTCGTTGTAAACATCACAGATCACATGTACAATGTAACATTCGGGTTTGTGCATTAGTTAAGACTGGTCTTTACAAAAACAAACAATTGTTATAGCATCTATCTTCTACAAATGGAGTTACGGTTTGTTCGTGAAAAGAACGCACTTGAGATCAGTTGGATTAAAGGAAAAATCAATGGTAAGTAGATTTGTATCGAATTCGCAAGCATTAACAAATCACACCGTGCAATCGACTAACGCATCATCTGTGATTCATCCATCGACTGCGGTACTGTATACATGTCGGGTAAAAGCGGAGTGTAAGTATTTCCCAATTCTTTCAGATTTGCGTAAATTCTTTGAGAGCCTAAGAAAGAATTACTTTGTGAACGTAATCCTTACCTTCCTTCTGCTTACTTTTAAAGAAATCCGTTAGAATGTTGTCAAAAATCAAACAAAATTCACCACTCTCTCTGTCAAATTGTAATTACACAGGATTTAGACCAAAGATATATATATGAACAGCATTTTATTGAAAAATTTAAGCATTTCTCTTCGGTTATTCCAAATTACAGCATCCCACATTAACACACAACATTTTTATCAACATTTAAATTCGAGTTGGGTTGGAAAAACGGCTTAAGACAACGGCCGTGGTTACTTATTAGATGGTCATGACATCGGCTGCGAAAATAAAACGAGAGCGCCGATGGCGTTAAAAGCATAGGTGCAAGATACAGGGAAGAATGGCGTCACGTGGTATAATGTAGTTTGATATCGCCATCCGCGAATTTCTCAAATCAATAATTTCAAACAATTACCGACTCTTTAAATAGATAATCTTTCCATTTACATCAGTGTTTGAAACGCTTATGAAAAATAATTACCCAAGCCTTTCAAAATTTAAGCACGGAGAGATCTGTATCGAACTATTCTTTTCACAAATGAAAATAGACGCTACCCTATTCGTCTGCGTCAAGAATTTGTCGTAAAACTTGTGGTAAGCGTTAGATGCAGACGTGCACAACAGATTGAGTTCTGAATACAGATTTCTGAATGCAGATTTTTATAGAAACTCCTCACAGCAGTTACTTCCCTTGCTTCGCCCGGTCAGTAACTTCTAGTATAAGGGAGGCAACTGCGTAGGAGATTGAGATTTATAGTGCAGATAGAATGGTTTTACGAACGAAATTTGTTTTAGGTTATAAGAAGATTTTTTGACATAAAACGGTCTTAGAAAAATTCACTAAAAACGGTGTCAGCAATATTCTTGGAAGAAAACGTTAGAAAAACGTTTCCAAAAAAATTGTAAGAATGACCATATACTAAATTAAATAGATATTTCGTCTGATTTTTGATCAGGTAAGGCTTCATAAAGGGCAACCGATCGATGTGGATTTTCGAAATGTGGTATATACCATAAGCATAGGTGCGTAATCGCACCTATGCTAACTATGCTCAAGCCATCGGCTGAGGCATGATTTTCATGCCACTAATGAAAATTGGCATGATGAGATGTGGACGTTACCTCATTGACCATATTCGATAGAACTATCAGATATTTTGATCACAAAAACAGTTTCAAGATTTTCGTTCGTATTTTGAAATAAAATGGGATGGGTGAGTAAATTTCTTTTTAAATAATTCATACTTTGACATTATTGAAACAAGTCATTTACACGCAATATGTCTCCACATCATGTAGAGTACACTTGACTCTCGCTATGCCGAATACGTATACAAATTGGGTAAAAGTAATTGTGTGTAATGCTTAATCGTTATAACGACTGGTATTCTCACCTTGTTGCCGGTGAAAAAACATACTTATTACTTATATTTCCTACCCAATGGAACACGAAGCGACACACGATATTTTGCGAAATACACAAAGCGACGCGCGCTTATGTAATACGAAATATCGCCCTTGTGTAGGACACACACTATTGTAATATTTTAAAATGCGATATATCGTGGTAAATATCGCGTGTCGCTCCGTGTATCGCGCAAAATATCGTGTGTCGCTTCGTATGTCGAGCAAAATATCGTGAGACGTTTTGAGTATCGCGCAAAATATCGTGTGACGTTTTGAGTCACGTAACATGTCGTTTTTTTGACCGCGATACACGATATTTTGCTAGGTATTCAAAGCGACACACACTATTTTGCGCGACACACGAAGCGACACACTATATATTGCCGTATAATCAAAGCGACACACGAAATTTTGCGAAATACACGAAGCGACACGCGAAAATGTACCACGAAATATCGCCCTTGTGTAGGCAGCCCAAAAGGCGATATATCGTGGTAAATATCGTGTGTCGCTTCGTGTATCGCGCAAAATACCATTTGTCGCTTCGTGTGCCGAGCAATATATCGCATATCGCTTTGTGTGTCGCGCAAAATTTATTGTGTCGCTTTGAGTATCGCGCATTATATCGTGAGTCGCTTCGTGTGTCGCGCAAAATACCGTGTATCGCTTCGTGTGTCGCCCTTGATAAAAGAACGGCTAGATTATAGATGGAACTATCCGGATTCCGTATCTGCGTGATAATTAAATGTTCAACTTGTTAATTTATCTGAATGTGTGAGTTCTATACAGTGTCAACTATTTTCAGTCGTACAGCGACAAATCACATATGAATTGTCCATGGTCTTTAAATTCCAAATAGTATAATCTTGAAAGAAAGCCTGTCAGCCGATATAGAAAGTTAGCTCGTTATTATAGTGTTGCCCTAATTATCGCTATTTTAACAAAAGGATAGAAGGAAATCATATACCGATAGTACAACGCATGCCAAACACATTTCATTGTGTACACACCGGTCTTACTGACCTGTGTACTAACGCGAAAGGAATTGTGGGTAGCCCTTCTTTTACGAGTGAAAAGTGAAAGCGAAAGTAAGTCAGGTAATCGTGCTTCTTATAATCGCTTTCAGTCTTAATAGAGATTCACAATCACATTTAAACATAATCAAATGACATTTCTTTAAACAACATTCCTTTTTTAACACACAATAAACTAGAAATGGCGCGGTAGAGGCCGACGCGTATCCCTTCGCCGCATGTTTGACCCAGGGGCTCCCCAGGGTTGGTAATGGGGCCATGCATAGTTGAGATTGACCGTATTGTCATGAGAGAAGTTCAGTATCAATTAGAAGTGAATCGGTGGAGAAATGAAGAAGTTATGGTAAAAGGCAATTTTTGGTAGGTGTGGTCTATGTGGGCGGGGCGCCCCAGGGTTGGTAATGGGGCCATTCATAGTTGAGGTTGACCGTATTGTGAAAAGAGAAGTTCAGTATCAATTAGAAGTGAATCGGTGTAGAAATGAAGAAATAATAGTAAAAGGCAATTTTGGGTGGGTGTGGTCTATGTGGGCGGAGCGCCCCAGGATAAGAGAGGTTCAGTATCAATTTGAAGTAAATCAGTGTAGAAATCAAGAACTTAATGTAAAATAACCTTTAGAAATGAGTGAAAATCTCTGACCCGGCCCATTCCCAACCCCAATAACTTTTGACCCAGGGGTCAGATCAAAATTCCAAATAGTGCAGGGTCGCACATACATGTATGCTCATAGCTACCATGTGTGTACGTTTCAATGTTCTAGTGCTAATAGTGTAGAAGGAGATAGTTGCCATGACGGACGGACAGACAGACAGACAGACGTCGGTGATAACCACAAAAACGATTTTTCTTTCATTATTAACATTTTCATTCCTACGCAGAACTACTTTGGCGGAATAATAATTCCCCAAACCAGAGGAATGTAATGCGTCTTAGTATAGAGGTGACAATAACGTAGTAACGTAACCATCTATGTATAGATTGAACACATTTGACAATCTCCTTCAAAATACAGTGGAATCTCGAGGTGTCGAAGTTCATAAACCATACAAATTATTTCGATATAAAAGATATTCCAGTAACCCGATTTATAAGACGTACACTTCTGACTATTTGAACCTAGATACAGGTGACAAACGATGCTGAAAGCTCTCCAGTAGGGAATTCCAACATTACTGTCAACCTTCATGTAACTGTCATTAAGTTTGTAAATTCAGTTATGCGTTTCAATTAAGAAAAACCTTGTATTTCAAATTTGAGAAGGGAATGAACATTTATGTTCGAAGTTTCCATTACTTCGATATTACCGATTTCGGCATAGCGAGAGTCAAGTTTACTCTACATGATGTGGAGACAAATTGCGTGTAAATGACTTGTTTCAATAATGTCAAAGTATGAATTATTTAAAACGAAAACCACACACCCATCCTATTTTATTTCAAAATACAAATGAAACTCTTTAAACTGTTTTTGTGATCAACATATCTTATAGTTCTATCGAATATGGTCAATGAGTAACGTCCACATCTCGTCATGCTAAGTTGCATTGCCTCAGCCGATGGCTTGAGCATAATTTTATTTTCGCAGCCGATGTCATGACCATCTAATGAGGAGCCACGGCCGTTGTCTTGAGCCGTTTTTCAAACCCAACTCGAATTTAAACGTTGATAAAAATGTTGTGTGTTCATGTGGGATGCTGTAATCTGGAATAACCGAAGAGAAATGATTAAATATTTCAATTAAATGTTGTTCATATTTATCCTTGGTCTAAATCCTGTGTAATTAGAGTTTGACAGAGAAAGTGGTGAATTTTGTTTGATTTTTGACCACATTCTAACGGATTTCTTAAAAAGTAGGCAGCTAGGAAGGTAAGGATTACGTTCACAAAGTCATTCTTACTTAGGCTCTAAAAGAACACACGCAAATACAACTTCAACAATATCCATGTTGTAGCATGAGTCATTATGGAATATTTAACCTTTGCAAAGTGTTTATTGATGCTATGATGCTATGATAATGGATGTAATGGACGCGTATTAAATTTACTTCTGATACTTAATGAGGTTTACCAAATGGAACAAAAAGACATTCAATAAACACAGACAATATGAGCACAAACAGTTGTTATAGCCGCTCAGAAAACCAGAAAACAAACTCATATTGGGTTAAAAAATCAAATATTTCCCCCCAAATTTAACAGGAGTATATATGCGCATGAACCAAATGCAAATTATATACATAGTAACATGTACAGTTGTGCTGTCGCCCACTTTTTAACTTTTATTTTAGAGGTTGAAAATGTGTTCATTTTTAGCATTATTGCCAATATACATCAAAATAACCCATACGACACGTAGTTTCAAAGGCTTGGCAACCATTTAAGTGATATGCGACCTTCTTTCACAAGGGTCATCGGTGGATTATGGCTTGTGTACCGGAGTGAGATACTATAAAACGTAAATATATAATATTGGTGTAAATGGATATTTAATTGCACTTACAATTAAGTTCCCAAGTGTGTACTGAGCACGAGGCAGACTGACGAGTCTTTCTCGCCTTTATGGTACCACCTTAGCAATTCTTTGAACAAAAGTGTGATGCAAGGATAGCAACTGCATGTGTTTAATGTCGACATGCGTAAAGTTTATTGTATCCTTTCGTTAACGAAATAGCATGCATTATAAACATGAACAACTGATTGAAACAACTCTAATTAATGTCATTATAGAATAAAGTCACGGCTCAAAAATCTTAGTTCGCTTTTCAGCTTAACATACTTTAGAATTGAAATATGACATTTTGATATTCTGTTCTTTCTTTGAATATTTACTAAATCAATAGTATTCTGCATTAAAAGCCACAGTGTAAGAAGACAGTTACCGATTAATTCAGAATTTTCAGGTTTCCCAAATTGTCAAATCCGTAATATTTTAACGCTCAAATTCAACGAAAATTTCGTATAGTATTTCGTAAAATAAACAATCAGTGTTCCTTATAGCAATAGCCACAATTTCAACATTTAGATGTGGTATGGTTACATAGATTTTTGTAGATACAAAATGCTAGTTTTTATTTATTTGTGACCACAATTAATTACATTTTAATTTCCCGCGAATATATCTATTCATACGACACACGAGCACCATGTTAGTGTTCATGTGCCGTATGAATAGATATCGTTGCGGGAAATTAAAATGGAAAAACAACGAGCATTTTGTATCTACAAACATCTATTTTACCAAACCACATCTGGCGTTGAAATTTCGGCAATTGCCATAAGGAACAATTATTTTTGATTGGTTAGCTTTATTTTACGAAATATTGTACGAAATGTTCGTTGATTTTGAGTAGTAGTGTTACTTTAATACCTGTTTCAAAAAAGTTCACGCTAAATAATATAAAAATTGCTAAATAATGAAGAAGTTTGTATGTCTTTATACATTAATGCATTTTATAATCATTAAATATAGAAAATTAGGTGTAACAAGTGCAAGAACGAAAACGTACAAACACAAGTGGTTGGTATGTGCATATATGGCATCATCGTATATTGTTGTATATGCACCTTTGCTTCCGTGTTGCCATAAATTCTGAAAAGAAAATAAGGTACTTGAATATTTCTGTGTAGATAGATAATATGTTTTAGTGAAAACTTGAAGGTTTTGCAGGTGTCGTAAGTTACAACTAGGCAATCAATTAAAAGTTTTACACTAAACACTAGGTATTTTTCATATATTTACCGTATTTTTACGACTGGTAATGCTTATCCGATGCTAACAAAAAAAATGCTACAAGCATAGAAACACCGTTGGAGAGAAAATAAACTAACAGGAAATTATTAACAAGTGTTTTTGATCGTGAGAATAATTGATTTAAAGTAACTATATCTTCTTTTTGCAAGGTCGTGTATACAATATTTATTAAATGTGTGTGTACCGGCTGCTTAAACTTAACTCGTTATTTTATTGACATCGGTGTAGGTACCATTCCGCCGTATGTGCATGGGAATCTGTACAGAAATGGAGGGGGGATGTATGAGGTAGGGAACTACACCTACAATCATCTGTTTGACGGACTTGCTATGATCCAGCACTTCAGAATCGGTAGGTAGTTTGAGCATCGATCTGGGAAAACTGGTATTAATGCATGTTCGAAAAATGTCGTACTGGATTAGCCTGTGCAGTCCGCCAAGGCTTATCAAGGACGACATTTTCCTCTTGAACTGGGTATTCGTTTCGAAAAGACTTCAATTTATCGAAAACTTGCATAAACGCGGAAAGTGTCATCCCTGATTTTCATTTGCGGACTGCACAGGCTATCAAGGATGACACTTTACTCACATGCATTTAGCCCAGTTTTCCGAATCCGAATCTTATTCGTCGGACTGGCTATGGTTCAGCACTTCAGAAACGGATGGTAGCATAGCGTTATTATTAACTAATTTAGAAGTGGTGCAATTAAGTTGTTCTACAACATTATTCTTAGTGGTCACTATCTAAACACTGATTAGTTTGTGGTAGTCAGAAAATTTAACCGATTTTAACTTATTTAGTGATTATATATTCAACATTCACTCATTTAAGTTATAAATAATTTGTTAGTAATCCTGATATGAAACATTCATAACTTTTCTATAAACATTGGATAGTCTTAATAAGAATTGTTTGTTTAACATAAGCGGTTATTTAAAAATGCAACGTAGACTTCTCGTTAAATGCGGTTAATCCAGTCGTGCCATTCTTTATATTTACCACAAATTATTTGTTTCAAGCAATCCATTTGTTTTATAAAATATACCACATTTAGCAAGTCAAGTCTTTAGATAAAATACACTATCTGCACATATGTAGATACATGTGTTAATAAATTACCTGCCTATAATTTTATCAAGCTCCACATGAAGTAAAATATCAGCGAAAATATCTTCAAAGCGACACCTATCAAAAGGTATCAACTGCAAAGGCACCAGTCGTTGGCGAATTTGGCACAGCAGCTATTCCAGACCCTTGCAAAAACATATTCAAGAGGTATGCACTGTGGAAACGGGGTTTAATGCATGTGCGTGAAGTGTCGTCCCAGATAAGCTTGTGAAGTCCGACTTTTGGCATAAAAGAAGTCTCTTCTTAGCGAAAACTCAGTTCAGGCTGAAAGTGTCGTCCCAGAAAGGCCTGTGCGGACTGCACAAAGTAACCTAGGACGACACTTTATGCTCATGCATTTAAGTCCGTTTTCCCAGAACGCGACTGATATTCAAGTAGCGTCACTTCACAATGCTTGATCTTATTTACAAATACTTCTTAGCTGCTTGTTTCCCTTGTTATGAAAGCGTTATATCTGCAGTTTTTAGTGTATTTCAGCCGATAACAAGCAAACGAATTTATTGCTGATCCGTGTCAATTATGAAAGTGTTTTTTTCGTTTGACAGAACTTGCTGTTTTTACTATATTAATTTATTGTTCACATTTTCTGTCAACACGCATTATGTAAAATGAAAGATTATTTTTATCAATATGAAGAAATGGCCTTTATCGACTTGAATGTGGATTAACAAATGTATTTAATAACATGTTTGTCATTGTTTTCTTACTTAGTATATTTTTATCTAGACTTTAAAGGGACGTTCAAGAAACCATACATTAGAGTAAACGTGCAATAAAATATCGAGATAAACACATTCCCGTGTGTTGTTAAGATATCGAATACTAGTTAAGATACTTTGTGTTATAAATTCACATTTCGAACAATTGCGCGTGTGTTTCTGGTGGATATGCTCATGTGAGCAGCCTCGCCAGGATGTGTCAGTACCTAAAGCTCCAGTTTGTCAACAGCATCATAATTAAATATGATAATTATAGGTCAATCTCTCCAGTGGTTTTTTTCTACCTATGATGTTCTCTTAAAATATGTCTTCTTTCAAGCTTGACATATATATATATTTTGTCTTCATGTGTCTTGTTTTGTATACGTTTTAATGCTCCCGAAGGTGGGCATATAGTGATTGCATTTCCGTCTGTCTGTCTGTCTGTCTGTCTGTCTGTCTGTCTGTCTGTCTGTCTTTCTGTCTGTCTGTCTGTCCGTCTGTCCGTCTGTCCATCTGTCCGACTGTCCGTCTGTCTGTCTGTCCGACTGTCCGTCACATTTTTGCGTTTAGGTTTCAAAAAATGCTTATAGCTTCTATGTCGCGTCAAATGTAGCCTTCATATTTGGTATGCATGTGTATATGAACAAGGTCTTTCCATACGCACACAAATTTTGACCCCTTTGACATTGACCTCGAACTAAGGTTTCGAAATCTGCGTTAAGTTTTCGAAAAACCGTTTTTTCCGGGGCATATGTCTTCCTATAGAGAAAGATCTTGTTCTCTATAAATGTTCTTTTCGCAGCAAATTTATCTCTTTGCTATTCGACCTGATGTCCTTCAATGCATTTTTAAAATGTGATTTTTTTTTACCATACATAGATACATCTCACGTTAACAGTTCTTACATAAAATCCATCTTTAAACGTTGTTATGTCTGCGGAAAATTGCTTTATGCAATGGCTTCAAGTGTCGTCCCATGTTAGACTGTACAATCCCCATATTATGCTAATCTGGGACGGCACTTTCCGCCAAAGCTGGAATTTAATATAGAATTAACTTCCATTAAACACAAAATTCCATTACTGCCGACTGCTCGCACGATGCTACACGCATATGAATAAGCCACGTTTTCGAAGAGCGCGACTCAAATCTACGTTTGCTTCTACAGGTTCCTCACGTTCTTTTCGGCTAGAGATATGACAGACAACACGTCTGTGAACATCATACCTTTCAACGACAAGCTCTACGCCGCCACCGAAACCAAATATTGGAACCAGATTGATCCTGAAACACTGGATCGAAATGAAAAGGTACGCAAGGGGCATGGATGAATCACTATGTTCAATTGAGCCTTGTTTTGGAAAAAAAATGAGCTTGCTGATTCATTTGCGTGAAGTGTCAAAAATACATATGTTCAGTCAGGCTAAGCAGTGTCTTATTATTCCGTCTAATATTTATTTTTGCTGAAAAGAGACTTCCTTTTAATAAAAACATACAATAAAAGAGATCGTGTCGCCTGTGATTATGCTCAGGCAACAACACATGCTAATTAAGCACGATCTAGTATTCGCATGCATCAAATCCCGTTTTCCCAGAGCGAGACTAATAGTTATTGTTGCAGCTTGACCTAAAAGAGCTGACGACTGTTGACATGGCAACCGCGCATGCGCACATCGACACAGATGGCACTGTGTATAACGTCGGTCACGTGTTTACGAAAGGGTTGCCAACTGTAGTGACACGCATGCCCAGACAAACAGGTTGGTTGCTTTCATATGTTTGTACTTCATTCAAAGAATGTACTTTTTCCCGCTTAAGGCAAAGGGATATAGAATTGGTTTATCCGTCCGTCCGTCCGTCCCTCAGTCTGTCATACCCGCAGTCTGTCCGTCCGTCTGTCACAAAACTTGTCATGGCCATATCTCAGAAACTATATCAGATATCAACATGACACTTTATTAGTATAGAGATATAAATGAGGAGAAGTGCCATGGATATTAACCATGACCCCACACTTTATTATATAAGAGTTATTGCCCTTTGTTTTTTTGATGATGTTACTTGTAAGGGCTATATCTCAGATACCATGCGAGACTTCAACATGAAACTTCATGGGTGTATTGATATCAATTAGAAGACGTGCCATGCATAAGAACCAAAACCCTTCACTGTATTAGATGCGAGTTATTGCCCTTTGTTGTTTTAAAGTTGTTTTACTTGTGTAACGTGGCTATAAATCATGTACGCTACAAGGTTTCAAAAAGAAACTACATGGGTGTATAAATATCAATAAGGTGAACTGCAATGCATAAGAATGATTACCCTACTCTGAAATATGTGTTTACGATTATACCAAATACAAAGGGTTTGCAACCATCCACAAACGAGCTTTCTCGGGGGATATCAAATCAACGAATTTGCTTGTGTCCTATTGTTTTTTACTAGGGATGGGACCGAATATTTGAATATTCGAATACTCGAAAATCGGCCGAATATTCGAATCCAAAATTCATATTCGAATATTCTATTTTTATGCAAATGCACTTCCAAAAATGTACTTGTACAAAGTCGCAGTTTTGGTTTCCATTATACGTCATTGCTTTGATATCAGCTGCCATCAATGAACGAGGTGATAACTGGCAAACGGGAGCGTATAAGGAGAGGGACCAATCAATTTTCTCTCAATTCAGAGTAATGCAATATGTACACATTATTTTCTGACAATCAGTCAAATATGAAAGTCAATTTATGTGAAACATTAACGTTTATTGATAAAAATTTAACCATCTGTGTTTTTACAGGTTTTTTAACCTCAGCGGTCAATTGTATAAACAGTGGTTAATATAAGCTGTAGTTACTTGATTAGCGCAGTTATTTACATGGATATGTTACCACAATATAGTTGTTTTTGTATAAAAGAATAGTATACTAATCAATGATCTTAAACAAATATATATTACTCTATCCAACTTTTCAAAGCTGCACATAAGATACGATTTATAGTGGCATTTGTGGCAATCAGGAATAGTAATCTGCTCCGGACGGTCATAGGTTCGGACATTTTAATATAAGGGTTAAAAATCGAATATTCGAATATATTCGAATAATGACAAACGAATATTCGAATATCATTTCCAGTATTCGTTTCCGTCCCTATTTTTTACCGTTATTTACATTATTTATTTACTTATATTCATTTATTTATATTTACATTGTTTATAATTCATGCCGTTATGTGTAGTTTTCAAAATGCTAAATCACTTATAAAGTGACCATACACATAAACTAGATAATTCCACACAGATCTGCATGTTGTTGGATCGAAGCTCGATGCGACAGAAAACGTCGTTGCGCTAGTACCTTCCTCCTTTTGGACCCACGTTCATTACTTCCACAGCTTCGGCATGACGAAAAATTACATCATCATCATTCAACAACCACTCCTCATGGACATAAAAAGGGCTGCGCTAGGATACTCGGCGACAGATGCCTTGAAATGGCACCCAGATATGAAGGTAAGGACAGGAAGGCTCTATCGGTCGTCGTTGGCTCAGGTGTGACAAAAAAGTAACCTTTGAGTGTATAACGGATCGTTTAAATCATTTGTAGGGCTAAAAGGCATCAGGTCATACTCAGGGGTACTTTTTATTAAATGTTCCGTACCGCGGATCTTTTTTAGTATACGTAAAAGTATTTTTTTTTCTTGTCCTCCGACCTCATACAGAAGCTTTGAAGTGACGCCAAGCTATAAAGGTGCTGACAGGCTTTTTATGCCCCCGATAGGTTGGCTTATAGCAGTTGAACTGTCCTCCAGTCCGTCCGTCAGTCAGTCCGTCCGAAAACTTTAACATCGCCCATAACCTTTGCAATATTGATGATAGCAACTTGATATTTGGCATGCATGTGTATCTCATGAAACTGCACATTTTAAGTGGTGAAAGGTCAAGGTCATCACTCAAGGTCAAAGATCAAATAGGACTTCAAAGCGGCGCAGTAGGGGCATTGTGTTTCTGACAAACACATCTCTTGTTATTTGTTCATAATAATATTTGAAACAGCACAGACAGAGTCTTTGACGTGGCATTTAGAGATAAAGGTGATAATCAGCTATCTGCATGTATATTTTTTATTCGCATTCATTCGTTAATTAAAGTATTGCGGTAACACAGACAGGATATTAAACGTATTTGCTTATCTCTTTTAGACGCGATTTCGCATGATACACAAACAGACTGGAGAGCAGCTAAACAAGCATATGGTCTACGAGGCTGACGGGTTCTTTACGTTCCATACTGCAAACGCGTATGAGGAAAACGGTAGTTATGACAGCCTTTACAATGATGCCGTCATGTACTATTGTTAATGTCATGAACCTGAGTCCATAGCTAAAGATGACACATTTAGATTGAGATGAAAACTCACCAAATTGAGTTATTTAGTTCGTTACGATGAGGATAACTAGAATTATTGCCATTTGTTTCTTTATCTGATTATGACTGTATACTAATTAAATGTGTTAAGGACAATTGAGTGACGGATTGTGGTGTGAAAACAATACTTTTATATGATTATGTGTAAGTCCGTGTGCATGTACTAATAAAACAATTACATAAAAAATCCACAATATTGCAACGTATCCATCTAATTTAACAACAAAATAAAAAGTTGTCATGAAAAGCACACATATGACAGCGTCACTCGTGATAAATATCGATGAACAGTGGTGAAACAAAACATTCTCTTTCACCGAACTCATCTTCTATATAAGCGTTTTCTTTGCGTACTTCTCATCTAGATCCTTTGTGTTTCTGGTAGTTAAGAAATACATAAGTAATTCAAATATATAATCATCCACATTACTAGTATCACCTTTAAATACATGTTTTATGCCAAGGTCACCGTTGCATATTCGATATGGTGTCCGCCTAGCGACCATGAGGTTACGGGTTCGTTCCAAATTGTTAGAACGATCTTTAGATCTCCCCGAAAGACACCAAGTGCTGGTCCTACCAAGGAAACGAACTCGAGAGCAAATCCACAGGCTTTCGATGAAATCGAGCTTGAATGTATGCGTTTACAATTGAACTAAAACTAAACATTTGAGTGTTTCTAACGCTGTTTATACCCTGTAGATAACATTGTGATGGATTTGGTGTGGCACAAAGACGCCGGGATTATCGATGCGTTTTATCTAAAGGTACTTTTTCTTGGTAGTTTATAATGATTATATAAGAGACTAAAGTAATCTTTTATTTTTTTATTTTAAGTTGCCTTAAAAAATATAAGAGCATGCAAATATTTCAGTTGTGTTTGTGTTATGACTTTGGTAAAGTGTAGATTACCTCTTGTGGTCAACTACAAATACTTCATTTCAAATTGGCTCAAAAAATACAACTAATAAGATATTAGTACTCTACACATGCAATTTGTTTGCAGAACTATAAAATTTAATTCTGAACCGATATATGAATGAAAAACAGTGTATTTGAATGAAATTCTTTATGAAGATAAATGCAATAAGATGGCAACTTATTAATATTATTATGAACTTAGTAAACTAAAACAGTTGTTCTAACCTTTTTTTATCCAAATTTACGAAGATATTAGCTCATTTGATTTTGTAAATAGTAATCATTATAAGATCAAGAGACAACATATCGAATACAAATGTTGGAATTTATCAGTTTCTGATATTTTTGTTACAGAATCTTAGTTCAGAAAAAGTAGAAGAAACGTTTAAGAAGATCGATAATTCCGTACTGAAAAGATTCGTTTTTCCCGTCAATGTGAGCGAAAAGGTATTTTTACGGATACGTACAGTGTACACTGTGGTTATTTACCTTCCATTAAACAATAATTTTGAGTTCGGGTTTTTAGCGATGTTACATTCTACCATACTCTTAACTTGTAAAGATTGGTTATGAGTATAATATCACATTGTGCGCGTGTGATTATTTCATTATAGAGCACCGAATTAACTTCTTCGCGTTTTAATTGTTTTTCACAGGCCAAAAACGGCGATTGCTCTTCTTCTGCACCGTTTCACATATCCCTCAAAGACGGTAAAGTGTACTGCAAAGCGGAGACCATCTGCGACGTTGGTAAAGAAGTTGTTTGTCTATATTTAACTACACGTGTATACTTGCTTTCCCTGATTTCTTTGGATAAAACGTGTTTTTACTTAAATTGTAGTCAGTGTTTTTATTTCGAAGGGTATCGATTTTAATTCACGAGTTTTAAGAGGTATTACAGAGCTAGTGAATACATTAATTTTCTAAGATAAAGAGTTTATTAGAAATCGAGAATAAACCTTAACCAACAAATTGTTGCTGTTTTGCTCCCACTGTTGTTTTAAGTTTGAAATCGGATAGTTTCGAAGAAAAAATTAAGTTTTTAAGCCTAAATTTTCAGTCCGGCACCCTTGACGATCCGGTTAATTTAATTAACTTACTGTATAAGATTTAATTTGGGAATCTTGAAAAACGTTGTAATTTTTAACTAGGTTTTCCGAAGGAAAAAAATGGTTATTAGATTTGCGAATGTCGGCGGGCCGGCGGGCGGGCTGGCGGGCTGAAGAAGCTTGTCCGGGCCATCACTTTGTCGTTCATTGTGAGACTTTAAAATCATTTGGCACATTTGTTCACCATCATTAGAGGGTGTGTCGTGTGAAAGAATTACGTCGATATCTCCAAGGTCAAGGTCACACTTTGAGTTCAAAGGTCAAAAATGGCCATAAATGAGCTTGTCCGGGCCATAACTATGTCATTCATCGTGAGATTTTATAATCATTTGGCACATTTGTTCACCATTATTGGACGGTGTGTCACACACAAGAATTACGTCAATATCCCAAACGTCAAGGTCGCCACGACTAATAATAGATTTATTTTGAAACAAAGGGGGCTAATTATAAACATTCAGTTCAGTTTGATTTGTCTCCCTTTATCAGACTTTTTTCAAATTGAAAACCTGGTTTTGTGACAATTTTGTCCCTTGTTTACTGAGTGAAAAAGCGAAATACCTATTTTAAAAGACTTAGTTACTGTTGAATGCAGAGAAATATATTAAGCGAAGCTTAAATAAAATAAAGAACGAACCGAGTGGTAAAGGCGTTTGTGCGTATTAAATAAATTTATCTGCTTTCGGTGGTTACATCGTATGCAAATTAGCCCATTCATTCAGTATTCTGTTGTTCATCCCATTTATTCCGCATTTTCCTGTTGTTTATTCCATCAATTGTGCATGTGTATGTTGTTTATTAATCCATTTAGCATGTTTCTCTTGTTTATCCTATCCATTCCGCAATTTTATGCCTTACAAGACAATAAACAAAATCAAATGACTTAATAAAACAACAGTAGACTTAATAAAACAAAAAATCGATCATATGAGTTGTTAAAGAAAACAAGGAGAAAGGTGAATTTATTCTATTTTTGTTTTAAGAATCTAACATTTAGATTCACATATTTGCATGTATGTGTAGTATGCTGTTTACAAGTAGTGATACAAAAGTATTTAAACGCAGAAAAAGACTAAATAAAATATATGTTGCCCACACTAGAAAATATGGGAACGGGCAACTCAACGCATGTGCCTTTCGTTTGGTCGGCTGGATTTTTGTTAAAAAGAAACTTCCTTTAAACTAAAACCTTCATAAAAGCTGAACGTTTCTTCCCTGATTAGCCTCTGCGATCTTCAAAGGCTAATCCGGGATGACATTTAACGCTCATGCATTCAGCCATGTTTTCCAACAGCGCGGCTAATTTTGTATATTCCTTGGTGTTTGGCAACTTGTCTTTTATGTCTCAAGTGTATGTTGTATGTACACAATTATCTAAGCAGCGATATTGTTTTTATTTTGTGCGGGGCGCATAGGCTATTGTCGGACAACACTTACGCACCTGTTTTAAGCCCTATTTTCCCACGGGCAGCTCACATGTTCTGTCTTATCCCGCCACCATTTCTTAAAAAAGCTCAAATGTGTTTGACCAAACTTTGCTGAAGCTTAGTTTTTCATTTGAAATACAGTTTGTTTTCATTCCTAAGGATATATAGACTTTTTTTTTAATAATGATCTATGAAGTGTTACCGTGCACACATCATTACAGGATTAGAATTCCCCCAGTGGAACTACGCCGGATATAACGGCCGGAAGTACCGATACGTGTACGGGGTAGGACTGCACAAGGGCAACAGGATGACCACCAGTGTGAGTAAAGGGTCACTTACGCTAAAATCAATCGCAAACAATAGGGCTCCGTCTAATTAAATATTAGCCTCGTTATGTGAAAAGGGGGTTGAATGCATGTGCGTAAAGTGTCGTCCCCGATTAACCTGTTCAGTCCGCACAAGCTAATGAAACAGAAACTTTCCACATAAAGTGGATTTTCGTCAAGAACAAGTCTTTCTTTACACTAGAAAATACCAGAAAATGCGGATTTTTTTTTGTCCCTGCACAGGCTAATCTGAGACGGACGACACTTAACGCGTATGTATTAAACCCCGTTTTCTCAGAGTGAGGCTAAATTATTTAATGAACTATTTATGATAAGATTTAATGACCACCAGTGTGAAAACATGGGCCCGTATTCACCAAACAATTCTTAAACTTAAAAATACAGGATAGACTTTGATCCACGAAAATATTTTCAGCGTTTGAATATATAACGGCTACCACTGGTAATTGTATAAATATGAAAATGTTCTGCACAAAGAATGATAAGGATAGAGGTGGTTAATGCAAAGTTCGAATCAAATTTGAAGAATTTCTTGAATATACAAATGTAAAGAATATATTAAGTCTAAGAATTGATTGGTAAATACGGACCAGGGTCACTTATGCTACAATCAGTTGCAAACAGGGCCCCGTCTTATCAAAGATCATGTGACAAATTTATCTTACGATTTACTATTTAGCTCTCACCTAAGACGATTTTATTATATATATTATTAAATATTAACTTAAAATAAAACAATACGTTAGACCATTATAAATAAAATGGACCAAACATTTAGAACACCCCAGTATCTCCGCAAAACGATTGAATAGCACAAGCACTTAAGGTAGCGCACCTCTAATGGGCACATATCCAAATATAATCTAATTAATTATTTTCTTATTCAGCATTATTTCACTGAACTACATGCAAATTTGTAGGTAGGCTTTCCATGCTTTTAAAAAAATATACCGATTTTTGCAAAACCACCCCCACGCTCGGCTTTTGTCCAGTTTATTTTCACCCCTGGGGTATATAAAAGTTCCATTATTCATTCAAATTTCCAAATATAGGCATGCAGTTGGTGTGTACAGATGCTGTAAAGGTGTTTAAAGTTTAAACAAGATGAAATAAGTATTCTTTTACAGACATTTATTTTTTACAAATTTTTATCTATGGAAGAGCGCCATGAACTGTAAGTGATTTCAGCCAAGTAAAAATTGGGTCGGTTAAAAACAAAGTGTCATAAAATTCAAAATAGTATCATTTAAGTCATATTTTAAACTTAGTTTTTATAGAAACACTATATACAGCAAAAATACCAAGAAATAGACAGATTTACCGTTTACTTTTTGAAATAAAAATAAAAATGCAACATGCATGGTTCGTATTTTCAACAGTAAATCACCCAATTTCGCCATAACGTTGTTTTAATTTTAATAATTGAAGAATGTGCATAAAAATTGCAACATATTTAACAATAAATATAGCTTATATGCCATATTAAATCAAATTACGTTAGAAAATAAATAAAACGCGTCGCAAAAAAGTATACGTCGTCGGCAGGATTCGAACCTGCGCGGGAATATCCCAAAATATTTCTAGTCTATCGCCTTAACCACTAGGCTACGGCACCTAATAGTAGGCTCTTCAACATTCGAAGAAATCGCGGGAAATCATTAGAGGTGCGCTACCTTAACACACACATTTACTCCAATATCTTTTGTGCACTTACGAATTGAGGTGTCCATATACGATTTTGGTGTCAGCATTATTTTTTCAATAATAAATGAAACATTCAGATGTTAACGAGTTAAGTTTAAAAAAAAACGTTATTTTTTGTACCATCGATCAAATGCTGTTGACTTCATTGAAATTCATACCGACCCGGTTAACGAAATTCATAACGACCCAGTTTGGGAAATTCTAAACGACCCAGTTTTGAATTTCATATCGACCCAGGTTTTGTAATGCATTACGACACAGTAACTGAAATTCATAACCACCCAGTTTTGAAATTCATTACGCCCCAATTTTTGCTATTTGTAGCTCTTTAGATTTTGATGCCATCATTTATTTTCTCATATTGTCGAGTATAGGTTAATGCAATTAGTTGTTGTACTGTCGACCAACTTTTGTTCACTTTATCGAAATCATGAACACTAAGATTATTAAATTCAAAACAACTCAGTTTTGAAAATTAATAACAATCCAGTTTTGGTACTCATAACTACCAAGTTTTTGAAGTTTATAACCTCCGTTTTGGACTTTTTTAACAACCCGTTTTCGAAATTCATAACGGCCAATTCTCGAAATTCATAACTATCCAGTTTTGAAATTAATCAAGACCCATTTTTTGAAATTCATAAATACACAGGTTTAGAAATTCAAAACAAGCCGTTTTTGAAATTCTTAACAACCTTTTTTGAAATTAATAACGGCCCAATTTTTTTTAATTCATAACGACCCACATTTTGAATTCATTTCGACCCTGTTTTTTTTAAATTCACAACGACACAGTTTGTGAAATGCATAACGACCCAGTTTTTGAAATTCATACCGAACCAGTTTTTAAAAATTATAGCGATCCAGTTTTTATAATGCATATGGACCCAGTTTTGAAAATCATTGTTATCCAGTTATTGGAATTCACGACAACCTGTTATTTTTAATTCATAACAATCAAGTTTTTATTGTGAAGGTTGTGAAGATCAACGTGGACAGCAAGACCTACGAGGAGTGGAGCGAGGCAGGATGTTATGTGTCCGAGCCGGTGTTCATAGCCGACCCTAAGGGCACGGCTGAGGACCATGGTATGTTTATTGTCCAAGGTCACAGAGGCTTATCAGGGACGACACCTTACCCTTTAACTGTTTTTTTTCGCTGAAAAGAAGTCTTCTCTAAACGAAATTCCAGCTTATGCGGAAAGTGACTTCCCTGAATAGCCAGTGCGGACTGCACAGGCGAATCTGGGATGACACTTTATGCTCATGCATTGAGTCCCAAGAGTGATTCTAATTTTTTGCTTGGCTGTTTTCGGTGAAAACCTGAGGTACATGTATTGTCATAGCAAGCTTATCGTCCGCCGTCCGCGTCGTGCTAAAACCTTAACATAGGCTCTAAAATCAAAGTGCTTCCATGTCAACTTTGTAACTTTGTAGATGCACCTTAATGTTCTGCGCGCCACACCCATTTTTTGGGTCATTAGGTCAAAGGCCAAGATCACTCCTGACAAGCTTTCATTTATTAAAAACTGCACCGACAGCCGAGCGTTGGCACCCGCTATGCGGTGCTCTCGTTGATTAGACGTATAACAAACAATGCTGGAGTTTTGAAAACACTATTAATCTTACGGTACTAACAAATCTTGCCAATTTAAAATTGATAACAAAAAACATACCATATCGAACGTTATTACTTGAAAGACACTACGATTCGTATGGAAAGTGAGTTGGTTCCATTTGTCTAGTTTCGTATTCAAGCCGTGCATATTGAATATATACTTTTCAAGAAACATTATACATACACGTTTTAATTAAATCTAAACAAAAACACTGTAATACATTGACCTTGTTTGTTACGAAGTTCATGTCTCACATGTGCGTTTGAAAATTATTTTTTGTCGAAACAGAGCTGACATTCTTTACTTTAAATACGAACTCAATAAAACTTGAAACCTATAAATGTTTGTTTCAATTACGTGACATAAAAATGCAATCTAGTACATTTTAACATATTTGGTTTTTATTTAAACTCTATGTCCTTTTTGCGACTGCAGAAGTCAAGAAAATCCAGTTGTTTATTATCCCCATCAAAGGCGTAGGGATATAGAATTGGAGTTATCTGTTCGTCAGTCCTTCCGTTCGTCCGTCGGTCACAAAACTTGTTAGGGCTATATCTCATAAACTATTTAAGATATCAACATGAAACTTCATAGGTCTAAAGATATCAATGAGGAAAAGTTCCATGTACATGAACCATAACCATACACTTTCTTTTACAAGAGTTGTTGCCCATTGTTTTTTTGTTTTTTAGGATGATGAAACTTTTCAGGTCTATTTCTTAGATAACATGCAAGGTTTCAGCATGAAAAAAATGCTATGCTAAGAACCAAAACCCTTCACTTTCTCAAATATGAATTATTGCCTTTTGTTGTTTTGGTATTATTGAACTTGTCAGAGCTTTATCTCAGATACGATACACATGAAACTTCATGGATGTGTAGAAATTAATGGGAAGAAGTGTCATGCATAAGAAACCAAACCTTGCACTTTCAAAGAGTTTATGCCCTTAGTTGTTTTTGTATGATGTAAATTTCCAAGGCTATATCTCAGATACTCTACCAGATTTTAACATGCACATTCATTTGTAGATACTAGATTGCAATTAGGAGAATTGAAAGTCATAAAATTCATTATCGGTACCCTACAGTCGAGTATGTATAACCTATGAACTATTTCCTTACACTTAATGATTAAACTGTAAATCAAGGTATTTGCACTGATCAATAAAGAAAGTTTATTTTGCGGGTGATATCATTTTGACGAATTGGCTTGTTCCATATTCAAATCGACTAAGGTGCTGGCAATTTCGTACTTAAAAGTAAAACGTAAATTGAAATAAACCAAAAAGTACTAAATATAAATGAAAATTATTGCATATGAAGGTTTGAAATTATAAATATTAATTGCGATACATTTGAATTTCACTTAGTTTTACTAAATAACAACCCAGTTCTTTATTCGCTTTGAATAGGAAATGTGAACTGTTTCCCTACTCTTAATTATAACCGATTAAGGTACTGGCAATTTTTTTACATAAAAAATTAAATGGAAATGAAACAAGGAGTACTACACAGCAATGAAAATCAACATATATATATAGTTTGAATGATAAAACTATTTATTGCTATTTATTACGATTAAGTATTCTAAAATGATTGTTGCGGTTGAATAAGGGATATGAGCCCGTTTAGCTTATTCGTAGGGCTGATCACAATTGAAACCAGTACACTTTTAGGTCATTACGGCCCCTTAGAGAATACCAAGTGACAATATTGCGACAATTGTTATGTAGTATGTATTGTACTGGTTTGTAATAGAAATTCGTCTGATATAACTGACCGATTATGACAAGAGTTTCTCTCTGTTTTGTGTTCCTGATGTTTTTTGTCCTCAACCGGTTTCGCTCTGTGTGTCTGTCTGTTTGTCCGTCAGTCTGTCACACTTTTTTGGATCCTTGGATAACTTTAAAAGTTCATATTTTTCATGAAACTTGAAACATGGAAAGATGGCAATATGGACATCATGCACGTCATTTCATTTGTAAAGACCGTTTTCCAGAACGCCTCATTTATTTTACACGCGCGCATTCCAGGTGTTCTATTGGTCGCAGTCAACAAGATCTACACGAAAGACTTGAGGAGTTGCTTCTTGTTAGTGCTGGACGCCACAAACATGACGTCACTGGCCAAGGTCGAGTTTGAAGGATTAGACAATTTTCCAAGAGATTTCCATGGGCTTTTTAAATCTGAAATTGGCAAAACCAAATAAATTATATGAGTGAGTAGTGAGTGTGAAAATCACGTGATTGTTTAATATAACGATTGGGGTTATAATGTTTACAAGGAATGGCATGCGTTTGCCCAACACTAATTTATACTGTTTTCCGTGTTATTCGTTAACGTTTGTGTTTTTGTTTTTCATATGATTTTGTCCCGTGTCTGATTGTATTGAAATTGATCATTTGCTTGAAGTGGTAATAAGAATGATTTAATGCTAACTTAACTGAAATTTCATTTTTTTGTATTTGCTTCTGAATTCTAATTTCAAAGTCTAGTGAATGTGTTTTACATTAAACATCAGTGCAATAGCTGTACAAAAGTTGAAGTAAAGTATGCCTGTTGTCGAAATGTAATCATTGACTACGTTAACCAATTTTAATATATTTGTTTAAATAACACGTTTCTTCAAAATGCCACGTATCACTAGTTTATAAAGTTCAATTCAGTATGGATAGTGGTGTTGTTTAATATTGATTGTATGTTATCGTTGTTAATATCCGCCGATACCGGGCAAGTGACAACTTAGAGAATACTATGCAAGTGGCATTGTGTAAGAAGACGGTTGTGTCCAAACTTAAATTCTTGTTTCCCCACTGCGAACTACAAAAAACAATAATGGCTGTCATGTTAAACTTCCAAAGTGAGAACCCCTACGTCAAGCCCGATTCAGCAATTATATCCGCCGAAATTGTTTAGTTTAGTCTATAAACAACTCTTCTATTTACACGTAACTTAATGCAATAAAAAGTTAAACGTATTATGGCTCTTCTTCAACTCACAAAAAGTTTGTAATAACCATGTTTTATTTCGTCAAGTTTTGTTTGCTGGTTTGTTTGCCATGAAAAAAGCTAAACATTATAAAGCGTTACAAAGGAGTGAATACGTTTGAAAGTTCTGTTGGCATGGTTATATTGTAATTCACTACGAGGATTGCGGACATTAAGTATAACATACACATCTCAAAGTATGAGCATTGATGGGCGAGTGGTTTATGTGCCAGACTTTTACTCCAATGGCTAGTGGTTCGAGCCCAGTGGAGGATTAGTTTAGTATAAAAAAAATCTCTTTACTGGAAATAATTAGTTCCAATCTTTATATTAATCAATCGTTAAAACATTTAATGACAAACTCCAATACATGCCCAAATCTGTGAAAAAGCCCCTTTAATAATGTCCCTAGTCTTACGAGTGAATATCAGCCCGGCCGGGGCGGTAATTGTTTTTCCATATATGTATATAGTGAAAACTTTATAGTATCCTATATCAAATTTGTTCAAATCATGCCCGTGTGGTTATACATGCTGAGCACAAGGGTAAACTTATTTTCATAATATGTGTATTTATAGGTGTACGAAAAACCGTCAAAATCTCTAAAATCGCAAGACCCCTAGGTTTTGTACGTTGAATGTGGTATCGTATACTGGTCCTCTTCAAAGTGTCTACAAATCACACACCTGGGATGAAAACAGGCCACGACGCAGCGGTCAAATTACTGTTTTTAAACTTAAAAGTTAATAACTTAAATAATTATTTTTTTATCTGAAACCGTAAAGGGTAAGGGATTATATATTTGTAATGTAACATCGTGTAAAGATCCTCTACCAAAATTGTTTGTTTTAAACATTGTTCATAATTGCGGAAGCTCGTTTGCGTTCTATGTTTTTAATGAAAACTTTTAAAATCCCTTTAAGGTTAAGACCAAACGACTTGGTATTTACAATTATATTAAACATCATACAGTTGTTCTCTACCGGCTGAGTTCGGATTATGCTCATGAAGTAAGGCCCTTGGGATAAGTGTTTTCCTTATATGAACACATGTAAAGTAACATCTTATAATCTTCTCATCTGAAACAGCAAGGCGAAAAGGTTTATAAGTTTTTATGTACACTATATAGTATGAATATGAATATGGTTAAAAACCAAAAACAGCCTTTTCTGAATCTACAAGGTCCAGTGTTTATTGTTTTGGCATGTATTTTTGTGGTTTTGTACTTTTTTTCCAAATCATGTCTCTTGGGAAATATTTTCATGAAGTTATACCCCAGTGGTCAAAAGATTTATATTTTCAGGATAAGTAACTGAAATTCAGTGAAAAAATATTATTCTTTATACTTCAAAAACTAAAATTTATTGTTTTACCAATGCAATAATATATCGTATTGAAAAGCATTATTTAAAACAGATCTAGCATTTTAATAGCTTTGTTACGCGTCGCCAGACGGTTTATTGGATGGTGCCATTTTTTTGTTAGATTACCTTTCATCATTGACTAGTCTTTCCACGAACAACGACCTGCTGGACTGCGTTTGTGAATGGACAATAGCATGAATGAAGTTGTAAGCAAGTTTTATGCCATGCACGGTTAAACAAATCACGAAAAGTTAAAACTTATCCAACTCCGGCTTTGTAACCATCCATTTCTGTCGTTATTTAGGCATATATCATTGAGCTATTTTGAAAGTAACTGTTTTCCGCATATCGTACAGCAGTTCGTGTAGTAAATAACGCTGAAGACAAGTAGTCTATGTTTAATTACTATATGTAATACAACGATATAATCGGTTTACATATGTAATAAAACGATATAATCGGTTTACATGTGTAATACAACGATTGAAACTACTTACACATGTGAAACAACGATATAAACGGTTTGCACATGTAATGAAACGGAAGAAGCAGTTAACATTTAACACGGTTTAAAAAAGATATTATCTGTAACACATATCTATCGAAACTGTTTTAACAACGTTTGTCCAGACAAAGAATCATTGTTTAAACTCCCAAATAGCATCTTCTACGTCAATGATATGAATGTCCATTGAAGAGCCTTCACAAACTCCAATACGCGATGGTCATTTACCATACCGAGCAAATGTTCCAGACGATCCTCTGCGCTGTGCATAACTTCGCTGAAATAAATTTGTTATGAAGGATTTACAGCGTGAAACGGCATCATAAAACATTCGTTTGTAACTAACAAGCATACGTGTGTAACTAACAGGCATACGTGTGTAACTTACAGGCATTCGTTTGTAACTAACAGGCAAATGTGTATAACAAACAGGCAAACGTGTATAACTAACAGGCAAACGTGTGTTACTAACAGGCAAACGTGTATAACTAACAGGCAAACGTGTATAACTAACAGACAAACGTTTATAACTTACAGGCAACGTGTATAACTAACAAACAAACGTGTGTAACTAACAGGCAAACGTGTATAACTAACAGACAAACGTGTATAACTAACAGACAAACGTGTATAACTAACAGGCAAACGTGTATAACTAACAGACAAACGTGTATAACTAACAGGCAAACGTGTATAACTAACACAAGCATGCGTTTGTAACTAATAAGCATACGTGTATAACTCAATAAGCATACGTTTGTTACTAACAAGCATGCGTTTGTAACTAACAAGCAAACGTTTGTTACTAACAAGCATATGTTTATAACAAACAAATATTCGTTTGTTACTAACTAGCATTCATTTGTAACTAACAAGCATACGTGTGTAACTAACAAGCATGTGTTTGTAACTAACAAGCATATGTTTGTAACTAACAAGCATACGTTTATAATTGACAAGCATTTGTTTGTTTCTAACTAGCATACATTTGTAACTAACAATCATCGTTTGTAACTTACAAGCATTCGTTTGTAACTAACACGCATTCGCGTGTAACTAACAAGCATACGTGTGTAACTCACAAGCATGTGTTTGTAACTAACAAGCATATGTTTGTAACTAACAAGCATACGTTTATAATTGACAAGCATTTGTTTGTTTCTAACTAGCATACATTTGTAACTAACAATCATCGTTTGTAACTTACAAGCATTCGTTTGTAACTAACACGCATTCGCGTGTAACTAACACGCATACGTGTGTAACTCACAAGCATACGTGTGTAACTAACAAGCATATGTGTGTAACTAACTAGCATACGTTTCTTTCTAACAAACATACGTTTGTTACTAACAAGCATACGTTTGTTACTCACAAGAATACGTGTGTAACTAACACACATACGTTTGTAACTAACAAGCATACGTTTGTAACTAACAAGTATATGTTTGTAACTAACAAGTATACGTTTGTAATTAAAACTCATCGAAAGTGAGTTTGACTCTATCCAACTTATTCGCATCCAAAGGGGTAGGATAGTGATTTGTGTCCTGGTAATAGTATGCTGGAAACGACGGAACGTGAGTCTAATGATCTGTACCTTTTCAATGAACCTTACATGTAAAATGTGAACATGTAAAGGACAAGTTTGAATAGAATCTCTCTAAAGTAATCGATGAAAAACTAGCTCAATGAAAAACCTTAAAAATTCTGATGACGCCAATTAAAGTAGAAAATATTTCCCTCCCACGGTCGGGCCGAAATTACTGATAGGATGCATAATATGTGCTTTGAAATGCTCGTTTGAAGAGGACGGCTGATTTCGGACAGATGCGAATTCGGCGCTAACCCTGCGTGCTGAATGCCAGTACTTTTCCAACGCTTAACTGTGATTATTGAGAAAGCTAATAACGTTGGATTTATGAATATTTCATTTTCAATGCATTTAGTGATCGCTTTACAATAATGCGCCTTGCAATTAATATTTGAAATGGGCTAATGTAAACCGTTTATAGTAGAGCTGTAAGTAATCTAACATCAGTGTCATACCTAAAGCATAGATTACCAACTTTATTAATATGTTGTGCATGTTCCTTCATGTCTTTTATCTCTCTTGACAATTGTTCGCAAGCAAGTTCTAGCATTCCCGTGCCCGGTTCGTTTCCACTGCCCGGTTCGTTTCCACTGTCCGGTTTGTTTCCACTGCCCGGTTCGTTTCCACTTCCCGGTTCGTTTCCACTGCCCGGTTCCATTCCCATGTCCGGATCAGTTCCAATGTCCCCATGTGTTTCCATTTCCGCATCCGTTCCTGCAATATCACATTTCTATACAATTTCCAGCACTAGACTCATGTCGATTTTGTGCTCATAGAGGTTGGTCTAGATTTTAACATTCAGAAAAAAATGCTAAGTTTTCCATTGAATTTCATTTACTTTTAAACAGTGGCTTACTTTTAATGTGTACAAAGTTGTAATTGTACTAATAAAAAACAATCTATGGCATGATTAAATTAACATGGTAGGTGGTTGGAACATCGTACAACTTAAAAGCGGTTTTACAACTTAGAAACACGAATGCGCCTTGTCTTAATTTTGAGCATTTGTTTCAAATTTTCAATTAAAGACATTAAAAACAATAGTAAAATGTATTAAAAAAGACTTTCATCGATTTAATCGCATCGTGCGTTTTTTAGCGAGCAAACTTTCAGTACGAATCATTATTTTCTAATGCCCTGTCGAAACATAAAAAATATATACACTTTGCGAGGTTTGATCAGAATTCGTTGCCCCTATACAACTTTTCTAATAAAGATAAGAACATTATACCTCTACATACCTTCTCTAGTATTGGTATTCAGACCATTAGACCTCTACATACTTTCTCTTGTATTGGTATTCAGAACATTAGACCCCTACATACCTTCTCTTGTATTGGTATTCAGAACATTATACCTCTACATACCTTCTCTAGTATAGGTATTCAGAACATTAGACCCGCACATACCTTCGCTTGTATTGGTATTCAGACCATTAGACCTCTACATACCTTCTCTAGTATTGGTATTCAGAACATTAGACCTCTACATACCTTCTCTAGTATAGGTATATAGAACACATGACCTCTACATACCTTCTGTAGTATAGGTATTCAGAACATTAGACCTCTACATACCTTCTCTAGTATAGGTATTCAGAACATCCGACCCAAACATACCTTCTCTACTATTGTTATTAAGAACATTAGACTCCTACATACCTTCTTAAGTATAGGTATTTAGAACATAAGACATCTACATACCTTCTCTTGTATTGGTATTCAGAACATTGACTTCTACATACCTTTGCTAGGATTAGCCCTCGCGAAAAGCCCCATTTCCTGACATTTGGCGTACAAGGAGGTTACTGCAATTTCAATGTTTACGGTTGAGTAGTTTTGACATTTATCTATTACAGTTGCAATGTACAACATGCATTAAATGTGTGTGCTCATTTTGTGGAATGATGCGTTCATTTTGTGGAACGATGTTTCATTTTGTGGAACGTTGCGTTCATTTTGTGGAATGATGCGTTCATTTTGTGGAACGATGCGTTCATTTTGTGGAACGATGCTCTCATTTTGTGGAACGTTGCGTTCATTTTGTGGAACGATGCGTTCATTTTGTGGAAAGATGCGTTCATTTTGTGGAACAATTCATTCATTTGTGGAACAATGAATTCATTTTGTGGAAGTTGGAACGATGTGCTCATTTTGTGGAACGATGTGTTCATTTTGTGGAACGATGTGTTCATTTTCATTTTGTGGAACGATGTGTTCATGTAAGGAACAATGTATAGACACTGCTAAGTAGTTTATAATCTCGAACGCCTATTCAAGTTTATAAACAAGAGTTCCTCCATGCGGGTACAGACCGCTCATCTATTTTTCTTTTTAAAGGTGAAGGGACCTATCTCAATACTTTAATTAAAAATGAGGTAGGGTTAGGGATGGAGAGGGGTATATAGTGTGAGGTATAGTCATATATTACATTATCTGCCAAAATAGGAAACACAATGAAAAAAATGTGGGTGGGGGTTCTTGGGTGAAATGGTTAGAGGGTCTTTCAAAAATGAAATAAACATGAATGTTTGTGTTTTTTAACCAGGTTTCATGTTTTTCATGATAGTATGAAAGTATTTGAAGTTTTATAGCAATAGCCTTGATACTTTAGAAGTAAAGTGGATCTACGGTAAACACAAAATTTAACAAAATAGTCAAAGTTACTAAGTCAAATAAGGGCCATAATTCCGTCAAAATGCCAACCAGAGTTATGCGACTTGTCCTGTAGAGTCCCATTATGATAGTTAGAAAGTGTTCAAAGTCTGAAAGCAATAGCTATGATACTTTAGGAGTAAAGTGGACCAAACAAAAAACTTAACGAAATGTTTAATATTCCAAGTATAAAGGGGCCATAATTCTGTCAAAATGCCAGTCAGAGTTACATAACTTTGCCTGCACAGTCCCCTTATGATAGTAAGTGTTGCAAGTATGACAGTAATAGCTTTGATACTTTAGGAATAAAGTGGATCTAACCACAAAACTTAACCAAATTTTCAATTCTTCTAAGTATAAAAAGGGCACGTAATTATGTCAATATGCCAGCCAAAGTTATCTAACTTTGCCTGCTGAGTCCCCTCATGATAGTAAGTAAGTGTACCAAGTTTGAATGCAATACCTTTAATACGTTATGAGAAAAGTGGACCTAAACACAAAACTTAACCGGACGCCCACGCAGACACCGACGCCGAAGCAGACGCCGACGCTCAGGTGATAGCAATAGCTCTTTTTTTCAAAAAATAGAGGAGCTTAAAATTAACATTTGGATATAACTTTATCTTAAGCAGGACTATTTGAACGTGATATTCAACGCCTATTGAAGAAACACTTAATAATCTTACTTACATTCCATTAATTCGGGAGGCCATAGATTTCCTTCTAATGTTTGTGTTGCGGGTGGTTTTGCTGAAAAAAAACGAAGTGGCTATTTATAAACAGTGAGAAAAACAAATTGAAATTAATTATTCCTCGCAAAATTGAAATTATTTTACATGTAAAATTGATTTGTTTATTGTGTGCGACAATATAAGAAAGAAACGCACAGAAAACAAGGGACAAAATTTTCACAAAACCAGGTTTTCATTGTGAAAAAAAATCTGATTAAGGGAGACAACTCAAACTGAACTTTTGAAATGAACAAACAAAATTAACCCCCTTTGTAAGTTTGTTTCAAAATAAATCTATTTTAAGTTGTGGTGACCTTGACATTGGAGATATTGACGTGATTCTTTCGTGCGACACACCGTCCCATGATGGTGAACAAATGTGCCAAATAATTGTAAAATCTCACAATGAATGACATAGTTATGGCCCAGACAAGCTCATTTATTGCCAATTTTGACCTTTGAACTCAAAGTGTGACCTTGACCTTGGAGATATCGACGTAATTATTTCGCGCGACACACCGTCCAATGATGGTGAACAAATGTGCCAAATGATTTTAAAATATGACAATGAACGACATAGTTATGGCCCGGACAAGCTTGTTCCGCCCGCCCGCCAGCCAGCCAGCCAGCCCGCCCGCATTCGCAAATCTAATAACCAGTTTTTTCCTTCGGAAAACCTGGTTAAAAAATGTCAGTATAAACCATAAACCGCAAAATATGTATGTAGATAGTAAATGCAGGTTTTATTGTTTTACTAAATTAAACTTGAAGAAAATATTTGTCATTTATCAAACATCAAACTTTGGAAATGCTCGGCGAGTTCAGATTATAAATCATGTGAATTGTTTTGTACTTTTAATAAAATATAAATTATTTTTAAATATTTTTCTGCATATAACCTAAACCAGTTAGTGAATATTTTGCAAGATATTATTTCACGTAAGAAACCGTTCACCATTTACCGGAATAATAACACACAATTGCATACTTGGTTTATTCGAGTATGCTTTGATCATTTACTTCTTTACTAACACTAATATCTCAAAGCATATGGTTAGTACTGTTTGTTAACCTTTCACAACACATTATTTATTTCCAACTTTATAGGGAAAATGCAAAGACATCATGGCATCTTTCAAATATGTCGTTAAGGACATATTACTTTCGGAAATGGTCAGAAGTGGGTAGGGTAAAGTAAAATAATAATTCCTTATATACGCATTATATATATAGTTTGGAACAATATGCACAACTAAAATAACATATAATTCAATGAAAACATGAACCAGTTCTAATGAAAACTTTAAAAAAGAGTAAAGTATCACCTTTTTTTACCTTATAAACCACTTTTTTCTTGAGCTATCAAAGCACTGAAAAAAGCATCCTTTTTGTAAGAAAAAAAGTAAACAACTGGATTCAAAAATAGTACACTTGAACAAGTATGGTGGGCCAAACATTATCATTTACAAAAAAAAATGAAAGATACAGAAATATTGAAAACATTTTTATAAAAGCCCTTCAATTTTATAGCACATAGTAGTGAAATATACATAATGATCTATATGTGTGTTTGTTAAAGTTTTGTTTTACACATTTAAAAAAAGTCTCAATCTAATTTATATTTGTCTTTTCTGGTCAACCATACTTTTTCCTACTATTTTTAGACTGAAGTTGTTTATATTTTTTTCTTACAAAAAGGATGCTTTTTTCAGTGTTTCTAGTGTGTTAAATTTAATAATACTCTAACACTATGTTCTACAGTGGTGTATGTTCCAGCTGGTATCAGTGGATTTATAAAGAAAATAAGAAAATAAGGACTTGAACGCTCAAGAAAAAAGGGGTTTATAAGATGAAAAAAGTGATTATTTACTCTTTTTGAAAGACTTCATTAGAACTTGTTCATGTATCACTGAAGTATATGCTATTTTAATTGTGCATATTGTTCCAAACCTAATATAGAATGTTAATATAAGGAATACATTGTTTGCATAACCCCACCCACTTCTGACTGTTTCAGAAAGTGAAATGTCCTTAATTCTTCTTTCGTTAAGTTTTTTTAAGTTAACCTTTAAGTTAAAGTATCGAATGTGATCGAAGACAGTCGAAAACTAAAATTAACTTAAAACATTAATGATTAAGTGGTGCAACATGATTGAAAACACAACCTGGCATACAACAGATAGTTTCGCACAAAAAGTCAAGAGTCGTTCTAAAAATATGAAATTAAAAAGCAGTCTAGAAATAAATAAACATAAAGCGTCACTTACCTTGCAAAACAGGTACAAGGAAATGCCACCTTTTGTCAACGTTTGCCTTTCTGGGAAAAGCAACAACATTAGCGACCGCGCACACAAATATCAAACATGTGGACCACAGTCTCATGGTTGCAAAGAAATGTTCGTATATGTTTTCAGAGGGGAAAAAACTGTCTCTGACAAAGATGTTTAGACCAAGTTTTAAAATACCTGCTGACCACTATGTAAGGCCCGTTCACTTTATAGTTGGACCGTGCTTTGTGCAAAGGGGGCTAAATGCATGTGCGTTAAGTGTCTTCCCAGATTATCCAGTGCAGTCCGCACAGGCTAACCAGGGGCGATACTTTCCGGCTTAACTTTTTTGCTAATAATAGACTTTCTTGAAACGAAAAATATTATCAAAGCGGAAAGTGTCGTCCCTAATGAGCCTGTGCGGACTGCAAATGCTAATCTGGGACAACCCTTCACGCACATGCATTAAACCCCCTTTTCACAGAGCACGGCTCATTTTAATTTGAAGCAACACTTTAAGCTTTAAAAATCATCCAGCTGATAGTGTTTATCTGCTTTCAAGATCAGTACAAGAGAGGCGTGTCAAATATCAGTGACGTTGACTAGAACAGAAATATTTTTAGAATGAAGGTTGATGTCTCTTACGTGTTATATACACATTTATAACTACATGTAAGTAAACGATGGTTGTTAACATCGTTTTGAGATGGAACTCGTGGCTAGGGTGGAGGCAAGTAAATGGCTGTTTTGCAATTCAAATGCATGTAAATGCCGATTTTAAAGAAGCATTACATCGTAACGCCGCTTAATCAGATCGAACACGAGTATTCACCACCGACCAACGCATAAGGCAATTATATTTATATCTATAGGCATACTGTCAGCGAGAAAACAGAGCAGTTTCCCACGCTGTATGTGATGTAAATAACTGTCTCAACCGGTCAGTGATTTCTGCAAACAATTTTACATTCTCAACTTCAGTTTACAACCGACATAAGATTAATAAATAATATGTGTTCATTCTGGCAATGTAAAACTCTCAAAACGGGCCTCGCAAGCGTGTAATAAAACGGCTCAATGTAATCGTGATTTACAAGATTCACGTTTTTAACGATCTCCTGTCTCCATGTGTTCCACGTCCCTCTGTTTGCAATATGAAATGAAAAGAGACAGAATAAGACAGACGCCATAAATGTGTAGAATGTTTTATAATGAGTAAACAAATGCACTGTAGTATGACAATATTTGCTTAAACTATTAAATAGTTGCATAGGAAGATAAATTGCCTTTTGTATGCAAGACAGGAAAGCAGAGATTCAAAGTAATGTGTTTTATATACACTTCTTAATTCGACGCTATAAATATAATTTGACTACTGAGTCCCTTGACTTGAGCACAGGCGCCGTCTGGAGCGACTCCCGCAATTGACGCTCAGTCAGAACACCCATCGAACAGCGTTTGACCGAAAAAAGAGACGTATATCAACGTATGCGACTCCGGTCGTCTCTCATACAAATTCCCACTAATGGACACACGAATTGAACCCGACCACGAGGGACGAAAACAGGTCAGTCAATAATTTCCAATTCTCGAATTGCTTTCGACAATAAGGAACGATATGAATATACAACACCATAAAGTGACGAACGACGATTCGCCGACCACCAAGGTGAAATACCATGTGGACCACCCGTTACCGATGGCAACCTTTCTCTTTTGGTCACCGATGATTACCAAAGTATTCCCGCTTATCGGTCGGACATCTCCGAGGATGACGACACTCCGAGCCAATCAATCATCGCATAGGTATACGACCAATGCCAACACATTAACACTTGTGAACACTGCAGTACATTCGCGTGAAACATTATCGGTTTCAAGAAACATCAAGGAAATAACGAATTAAGATCTTATTTACAAACGTTTGACATAATCAACTTGTTTGAATCATGGGGCAACATTATGCCAGGAAACTTTAAATAAAGACCTTACGGAATAGTGGTGGCATTAGTGATTTTATACATAATAAGTTAGAATCACTTAATACTGTAAAAAGCGTATATAATGATTTTGTTGATTGCGTTGTTATTGTGTTGACATTAACGATGTTATTATGTACTTTACCTATGCATCTCCTGAAGTATCGACTACGGAAACGTATATGGTACACCCCAATAATGTGGTCATGCCGGAATAATCTATATCGACTTACTGTGAAATAACATGGTATGTCGACATAGTTTTGTAGCTTTTCCCACCTTAATTTTACTCGTCATAACGACATTAAGTTGAAGTCTCGACGTAAATGTTTCCGGCTTTTCCCGAAAATATATTTGGTCGACATGATTTAAGTCGACAAATCTACATAACTTTTGGCGTCATGCTCTTGTGAAAATGACTTGCCATCATAGTTTAAGTCGACACGATGAGTTATTTTTACGCTATGACACCTTTTTCATATCATGTCGTTGTAGAACTTTGACATCATCACATTATTGCAATATTGGTTCATGACTTCCGGCGTCGAGCAGATTCTTAGTTTCTGGTATATTCTTTCGAAACACGCAAGACCTGAGACAGTCCATTTTTACAGCAGGAATGCTTGGTATAAATGTAAAAATAACATACAGTGTTTGCAAACAATAAATATTAATGTGTTCGTTGGGTTTTATGAGCATTTAGAGAGCTTAAATCTCGATTGATTCATTTAGATATTTTTCTTTAACTAATACGTACAAAACGTGTGTTAAACGACTCACAACTTTTTTATATTGCAGATTTGTGTCTTAGTGGCACTGATATATGTTGACTCATCGTTAGCTGTACTTTCAAATCAAGAAAGGGATGTTTGGATTTCACGTTATCACAAACAGGGCTATACGCGTCTGGATATATGTGGATTTTTGCTTTTCCTACACAACACTGCTCTCAGTTTGAGTCAACTGAAACGGATACTGCGAAGGTCTCAAAAGACGCAACGCGGCATCTCCTCTTCCAGACGTTATACAAGCAATTCGCTCTGTATATAAAAGAGGGATGGCTGTATGTGGTTTTAAAACTATATGGAAACTGGTCAACAAAACCACAAATGTCAAAGTAACCCAAGAAACAACAAGGTGTGTATGCAAGGTAATTGATCCTGAGGGTGTTGCTCTCAGGTCTGCACATCGCCTGCGACGCAGAGTCTATACCAATAAATGTCATAATACTATCTAGTCTTTACTATACACATTGATGGGTATGATAAGCTAAAGCCTTTTGGAATTGCTATACACGTTGCGGTGGATGGATTTTCCAGTTGCATATTATGGCTGTTGGCATGTTATTCGAATAATGACCCTCGAATAATCGCGGGCTTCTTTGTTAACTTTGTGAAACATATTGGTCGCCTTCTACGTCTGGTTCGTGGCGATGCAGGGACAGAAAAACGTTAGGGTACGAGCTATGCAGATAGCGTTTAGGTTTAATGACAGAGATAACATGTCTGGAATGAACAGTTACATGACTGGGTGATCCACTGGCAACCAAAGAATTGAACGTTTTTGGGTAAATTTAAGAGTCAGTTTTACTGTGTTTTGGAGGAACTATTTTAAGGATATGATAGACAGCGGCTTGCTTCGGATTGATGATCCTGTGCACTTAGAATGCTTGGGATTCTGTTTCATACCATTAATACAACTCGATCTGAAATCTTTCACCAATCTATGGAATTCTCATCGGATTCGGCAGCAAAGACATGTGGAAGCACCAAATGGGATACCGATAGTAATGTCCTACCAGCATAAGGCGTATGGAACCCGAGATTTTTCATTTCGGCTTCCTTGCGTATTGGAAACCATTGATCGTATTCAAAAGAGATACTTTGTAAAGAAAGCGCAGTTTGGATGTAAAGATGACTTCATACCCGTCCTAGAACATGTGTGTTAAATGCAGCGGGAGCAACTGCCAATTCCTGAATCGATTGAAAGTGCAACTTCTTTGTTCTTGGTCTTGACTGAAATATTGGATGGTTTTACTAATTACATATGCAAAAATATATGCTTAAAAATTGGTAATATTTTGCAAATTTAATCGTTAAGTTAGTTTAGTTCCAGTAAATTTCGTTTCGAGTTTTGTTTACAATGTGTCCATAAGAAACACACCATTGATATTCTTGTAATTGGAATTGATCATGGAGTAGTTAAACGTTGTTTTTATTCTTTGCTAAAATAAATTCACTCATATTGTTGTACACATTTACAGACATTGCAAACTTGGCAAAAACCGATTAATCATGTTCATCATTTCATTGTTAGATTTCAAAAGAATGAATGAAACGTCACTAATTGTTTGAAAACATGGCGGTCATTTAGTTATGAAATCCTCATAAATTGTGAAATGTTCCTTTCAAAATATGGTTCTTTCAAAAGATTTATTAAATTTCATTTCAAACTTCAATATATTAAACGAAACGACTGTTACAAATCGTATATTTATTATTAACACGGGTGCAGATATATGATATGTTTATTTTGTATTTTCTTACTTGATTTGCTGTTCCTGAAACTCTAGTGTATGTAGTACATGTTTGAAATAAATGTTCATACTGCAATTCGATCTTTTTTTGAATGGTCAAATAATTCGTTTTTGAGGAAATGGAAAATTATTCAAATGTGACACAAAATTGGGCTATTAGTAGATCAATTTTAGGGCTAGTTAATGTGATCGGTCTTTCTTCGTCGTCCGTCAAAATTTTCACTAAAGCGAAATCACCTACTCGGCTGTGTCAATAATACCAAAACATGAACAGTCTTTAAAGCTAGTAAGGTTGTAGTTTGCTTTTATTTCCATATTATGTCCACATCGCACATTATTTATCAAACTATTTTCAAAAATTTGAAATATTTGTTTAAGAGCCGGTATAGTTTTTGTATGAGGTGTGATACAATTCAATTCAATTCAATTCAATGTTTTATTAGAGTCTCATTCGCAATACATATACAATTAAAATACATATAAAAGCACAGTTACATGTATGCGACCAATCATAATATGATTTATAAGAGACTATATAATTACATACATATAAACATTAACAATTATTGACTAACAAATGAATTCCACATCGTTAAAACTTACTTCTATTAAAATAAGTTATTGTAGCTAAGACTATGTGGTTTTATTTACACTTGTCAATATTGTTCACACATTAAAATACCATTTATTTTGTTTTTTAAAACCTAGACTAGTCTATAAACTATTTTACAAATGTACAGCATAAAACTTAAGTATATACAATTCATTTTGAATATAAAATATTCCTTCTTTCTTTGAGAATACTAAAGCAGGATTCGGCTGATATATAAAGCAACCTCTCATCTGTAAATATGTATTTAAGTTTCTCAGTATCTGACATGTTGTGACAATTTGGAGTTTCAATTAAAATGTCCATTAGACTTTTCCTGATATTCACATATAAAGGACAATGAAAAAGTACATGTATTTCATCCTCCACTATGTTTTTACAGTGGAAACATGTTCGATTACCCAATTCAATATTTTCATATCGACCAGTTTCTAATCTCAGCGGTGCCACACCGCATCGAAACTTAGCTAATGCACTTCTATACAAAAATGGTATGTTGTCTTTAACATAAGCTTCTGTTCCGAATTCTGTTTTAAATAATGTATACAGTCTCAATTTATTATGACCAACACCTCTAGTTCCAGTATTACTATTGACTGCACTTCTCCATTTGACAATTTCTTTTTCAAAAATCCTAGATTCCAAATCATTTACAATATATTTAATATTGTTAATATGTATATCAACTAAATCAGACATGTTTACATCTATCAGACATGACTTTATTCTAAAATAGCTATTTTTAACATTTCTTGATTTAGACCACAGGTACATTTTCTTATTTATTCTGGAATCATTTATATTTACATTTCTAAAATGTTGTCTAATAACAGCTCCCCATTGCTTTACAATTGGTGGTTTCCAACCCATTTCTCCCAGAACAGCCGCATTAGGGGTGTATTTACCGACACCTAAATGATACCGCACTGCCCGATTCTGGACAGCATTAATACATGAGTAAGGTTTATCGCCCCATATTGGTGCACTATAGCTGATAATAGGCCAAACCATAGAATAAAAAAGCTTGGTGAAAGTGGAAAATTGGAAACCTCCAAATGCTTTACTTTTCGAAATAATTAAACCTAGTGCTCTAGAAGCAGACATAGCCACAATTTTTGCTATTTCATGGTAATCTAAAAATTCATTTAGAACAACGCCAAGATATCTATAACAATGTACAATTTCCAAAGGTTGACCATCAATGTTAAAATTAAAATCAGTTTTCATAAAACTCTTGGGTCTAAAATGCACAATTTTTGATTTTTCACAATTGATATTCATCTTATTATGTAAACACCATGAAGATAAACAATCTAATAAAATTTGAAGGTCTTTAGCATTATCTGCAAGTAGAACAACATCATCTGCAAATAATAAAATGCATACTCTTTCATCCCCTAGGTCAATACCAACTTCTAATTAATTAACATGGAAACCAAATCATTTATGTAGAGATTGAACAGCATGGGGGACAACGGGCACCCCTGCTTCAAGCCACACTTGACGTCAAACCACTCGGTATCAAAGCCATTTACCCTCACACAACACTTTACGTCCTTGTATATAGACAGTATAGCTTGAAGCAAGCGGCCCTGGAGTCCCTCATGCTTTAACTTTTCAAACAGTAGAGTTCTATGTTGTACGCTTTACGGAAATCTATAAAAGCTGCAAATGTTGATAATTTTTTAAGTTTTCTAGTTTCAATAATGTTTGTCAATGCTTGGACATGATAAATAGTGCTCTTTCCTTTCACAAAACCATTTTGCTCATCCCTAATAATTAATTCACTAGAACACCATTTTGTAATACGATTATTCAAAATGCTACAATAAATTTTGTACATTGTCGGAGCTAGTGTAATTCCCCTGTAAGACAAAGGATCTCTAGGATCTGCAGTTGATGATTTGGGTACAGGAGATATAATTCCTTTCGACCACACATTTGGTACTTTACCACTAATAAAACATCTATTGAATAAACTATGTAGCATAACAAGAGCTCCATCATTCTTTAATAACTCATTTGGAATTTCATCAAAACCGGGAGCCTTTCCGGACTTTGCTTCTAAAATACATTTATAAACCTCATCAATATGAATCATTTTATTAAAAACAGAGTTTTCGTCTAAGTTATCATTTAAAACAGAGCAACTTAAGTTGGTGAAGGTGTCTTCAGGGTTAAGAAGATTCTGAAAATCAAGTCGCCATTTATTTAAGACAACATCCGGCTTATTACAAGTTGATCCATCGGTCATTTTAACTTCAAAGGGAATTTTCTTCAACCGTTCGTTACCCAGACCAATTTTGCCTATATCTTTCCAGAATGAACCAGATGAAGCATTGACTGAAGCTTCTAGATCTACCTGGGCTTGATAAACAAAATATCTCTTAGCTCGTTGGACACCTTTATCAAATAATTTTCTTTTTTGAACATAAATGTGCGTAAAATTAGCCTTATCATTGGCTTACATTACAACCATTGTTTCTCTGCAGAACACATTTTTGACCATAGCAATGTCAGATCTTCTGACCACCAACGTTTTTTAGACCCGAGTTTTTTCTTTGAATAGCCAGATGAATACAAAGTTACAACTATATGGGGTAATTTACTATACATTTCACTGTGTACAATATTAACAAAATACACGTACCCTTTGACTAGATCGGTCTATATATACTCAACCGGATTATAAATGTGTTATTGAAAGCGAATTATGCATTTAATCGCCAATTATACGTGCAGTCATCATTGTCAAACGACAAAAATGAACGGCGAATATAAAAGTAACGCTTGACTTTAATGGCATTTTATTTTTCTTGCAGTTGATTACATAATTACAAGTGCCCTATGTTTCACTAGTGTACATTATTCTGATTGGCTATAGTATATCATTTGACTGGGCTTTAATATTCAATGAAGCGAGTTGCCTCCACGAAGCGCACGAGGAAATCAAGCGTGGGACTACTTGGATTAATTATGTCATATGCGTCATGTACACAGTCGAAACTGCGTATTGGAAAATGAGGCGCTTACTAAATTCATGCACGAATAAATCCCAAATTATATTGTCTTTTAGCCAAACCATTGAAAACATATGCACATGCAGAATGTTATTGCAATTACATGTAAAAGAATTGAAACGCTCTTTCTTTCGCTTCATCGATGTAAGTAGGTTAGTTTTGGTATTTAATTCGGCTTTATGCAAATTAGTTCCTCACTAAAAAAACATGCACATTTTCAATTAGAGACAACTAAACATTTTACATTTAAAAGACCGAAAAGCGCGTTCAAGATATCACTTCAATAGCTACAGTGAAGTATCAATCAGATACTATAAGGATGAGCATTAAAATCCGATCCAATAAAAACTTTATTCAGATTTAACAAAAGTTGAGCTTCAAATCTTCGCATAGAAGCTGATAATTTAAATTATAAATCTTTTATTCTAAATATCAAATTTAAAAAGATGAGTTATAAAACAACATAACAGCTAATGAGTTACAACCCATCCTTCAGTATTTATTCAGAAAAAGTAAGACAAATGAAAACAAAGTTAAGGACATATGAAATGGTCAGAAGTGGATGGGGTAATGTAATTACATATATTAACATTCTATTATGAAGTTTGGAACAATGTGCACAATTAAAATAACATATACTTCAGTGATACATGAACCAGTTCTAATGAAATCTTTCAAAAAAAGTAAATAATAACATGTTTTCACCATATTAACCACTTTCTTCTTGGGCTTTGGAAGTCCTTATTTTCTTGTTGTGTTCATAAATCCATTGACACCAGCTGAAACCTACACTTTATAGCCATGTCCGGAAAACTGTCCCGCCCCCTAGCGGCCATGTTTTTTCAACCGACCAAAACCATTTTCGAACTCAAGAAGTGACATATCCTTTACACAAACATTTTGGCAAAGTCAATGTGACTTCTAGAGTATTCACAAGGTCTTTATTTGTTTGACCTAGTTTTCGACCCCACATGACTAGTTTAGAACTTAGTTGAGGTATGATTTGGGCAAATGTCCTGACAAAGTTTCATGAAGATCGGACAAGAAATGCGGTCTCTAGTGTTCATAATGCAAAGGTTCTCGACGGACACAGGTCAATCAAATATCACCATGAGCACTAAAGTGCTTATGTGAGCTAAACACTGGGCAGCCAATTTGTTGACATATGCATTGAAAGGACCAATAGCTGTTGAAGGACGAAGCGCTGCATGCATGCATGCGTGCATGTATTTATGTATGTATGTATGTATGTATGCATGCATGCATGCATGCATGCATGCATGCATGTATGTATGTATGTATGTATGTATGTATGTATGTATGTATGTATGTATGTATGTATGTATGTATGTATGTATGTATGTATGTCTGTATGTCTGTATGTCTGTATGTCTGTATGTCTGCATGTCTGTATGTATGTATGTATGTCTGTATGTCTGTATGTCTGTATGTCTGTATGTCTGTATGTCTGTATGTCTGTATGCATGTCTGTATGTCTGTCTGTATGTCTGTCTGTATGTCTGTCTGTCTGTCTGTATGTATGTATGTATGTATGTATGTATGTATGTATGTATGTATGTATGTATGTATGTATGTATGTATGTATGTATGTATGTATGTATGTATGTATGTATGTATGTATGTATGTATGTATGTATGTATGTATGTATGTATGTATGTATGTATGTATGTATGTATGTATGTATGTATGTATGTATGTATGTATGTATGTATGTATGTATGTATGTATGTATGTATGTATGCATGCATGAATGTATGTATGTGTGTATGTGACCATATGCGCATCTTGGTACTTCTATATTTTTAATATAAATACAATAAGTGGCTGCTGAGTGCAGAAAACTAAAAGGTTATACCTCATAGTGCCTATGGCATCAAAGGGCAATAACTCATCGAATCAGAATGATTAACATTGACATGAATAACATTGCTTTGAAGTTTCATTCAAATGTTTTCAGAATTATAGAAATGGTTAAAGTTGAAAAAAAAACAACATCAACATTTGAACGTCCATCATTAGGAGAAAAATATATCATAAACATACAAACATTATGGGAAATAACTCATCGCATCAGAATGATTACATTGACATGAAAAACAGTGTTCGTACTTTCATTCAAATGTTTTGAGAATTATAGAAATGGTTTAAATTGAATAAATAAGGGCTGTCTCCATGGAATGACATATGCCCCTGAAAAATGCTTTGATAGAAGTTATGAGCATTTTTCGAAACCTAAACGCTGATTTTGAAATCTAAACGCGGACCCTAAGTTCAAGGTCAAGGTCAAAGGGGTCAAAAATTGTGTGCGTATGGTAAGGTCTTGTTCATATACACATGCTTACCAAATATGAAGCGACATAGAAGTTATGAGCATTTTTTGAAACCCTAACGCAGATTTTAAAACCCACACGCGGACCCTAAGTTCAAGGTCAAGGTCAAAGGGGTCAAACTTTGTGTGCGTATGGAAATGCCTTGTTCATATACACATGCATACCAAATATGAAGGTTACATCTGAAGTGACATAGAAGTAATGAGCATTTTTCAAAAAAGTATGACGGACAGTCCGATCACTATATGCCCTCCTTCGCGGCAAAAAAAAACACATTTGACCTCCATCATTTGAAGAATAATATATCATAAACGTACAAACATTAAGATGAAAAGCAAATTCCTTGAATTGATATCCCTGCCAAATAAATTGTGTTTATGGATGGGTGTAGAACTAAAAGAAAAGATATAAGTGAAGGGTTCATCCGCCACAGCACTTCCAAGGTATGGCTCCGGACACAAAAGTGCCGGAAGGACGGACGGATTTACAACGCCAAAACAATATCCCTCCGCCTATTACGGGGGATAACAAAATCAAGATTAACAACAGACATATCATGTTTAAACTTAAAAAAGTGTCCCTCAATTTGGTTTATCTGAAAGAACTGAACAAAAGTGTCACTATCTATGTAAAAGCCATACAGCACTAGTGTATGGATGAATCGTATTGAAAGTACTGAAGTACGCTCAATAGAACATTTGCGATAAAAACTGAACTAAAAATGAGCAAAAAAAACAAACAATATAGCACAATAAAAACTGAACTAAAAATGTTATTTCACAGTAAGCCGATATAAACTAATCCAGCATGACCATATTATTTGGGCACCATATACGCTTCCATAATTTTTATACAACGACCTTTGTCCACATAAATTATATCGACTCCTTCAGTTATATCGCCTACATCAACGTCATCAACGTCAACATTATGTTTCTTGTAAGTCATCAAGATATATGCCGTCATACAGTAAACAACACAGAAACAGTTAAATTTACAAGACGGCTAAAGGTTAAAATATCGTCAGAGATTTAAGCTCTTATGTCAACATGCGGGCTGTTCAAGTCTTGACAACTTATCTTATGTCGACAAATCAACATAGTTTTAGGCGTCATGCTCTTTTGAAAACGACTTGCCATCGTAGTTATAGTCGACACGATGAGTTATATTTGACGACATGACACCTTTTTCATATCATGCCGTCATGGAATGTTGACATCATCACAGTATCAGGGTGTACCATATACGTTTCCATAATCGACAATTTATAACAATATTTATTATTATAACCTAGAAAAAATAGATTTGATTATCCCGACACGTCTCTGTTTTTGTTTTGTGATCTCAATAGCAGAACGAAAGATTATCTCGATTTTATACCATGTGATAATTTAGAATATATCTACGGTGAAATCGATTATCACGGTAGTACATACGAAATGCCTACGCAAAATAACGGATAAAATTGGAAAAAGCTTTGGCCGCTTTTTAGCAAATCTATGTTGCATTTTTTATATCCATATTCTAAATGGCCGGTTCGAATCCGATAATAATGGCGAATTTACCTAATTCTCAAATGACGGTTCAAGCGTAGTTGACTACATGAAAGCGTCACGAGATCTTTTTAAAACGCATTTGAAATATCACAGAGTATTTGATAGAGATGACTCCGATCATTTCCCTATATTATGTTCATTTTAATTGAAATCCGATGTACCGTCAACAACGCCTCAAGAACATCGTAACTCAAGTGCTATGAACCCATTACCCCGATTTCAATGGCATGGTAACAGAATGCATGACTTTGCATCCACATTCAAGAGCGTCCTCCATTTAAACAGCACAATAATTATCCCCACGCTTTTTGAAAAGCGTGGGGATATTGTGGTTATCTCCGCCGTCCATCTGTCCGTCTGTATGTCCGTACGTCCTTGCCACTATCTCCTCCTACACTATATGCACTAGAACCTTGAAACTTACACACATGGTAGCTATGAGCATATGTGCGACCCTGCACTATTTGGAATTTTGATCTGACCCCTGGGTCAAAAGTTATGGGGGTTGGGGCGGGGCCGGGTCAGATATTTTCACTCATTTTTGATGTTATTTTACATTAACTTCTTCATTTCTGCACCGATTCACTTCAAATTGATACTGAACCTCTTTTATGACAATACGGTCAATCTCAACTATGCATGACAATACGGTCAATCTCAACTATGCATGGCCCCATTACCAACCTTGAGGCGCCCCACCTACATAGGCCACACCCACCCAAAATTGATTTTTACTATAACTTCTTCATTTCTACTCAGATTCACTTCTAATTGATACTGAACTTTTCTTATGACAATACGGTCAATCTCAAGTATGCATGGTCAAATTACCAACCCTGGGGCGCCCCGCCCAAATAGGCCACACCCACACAAAATTGCTATAAATTCTTCATTTCTACATCGATTCACTTTAAATTAATACTTAACTATTCTTATGACAATACGGTCAATCTCAACTATGCATAGCCCCATTACCAACCCTGGGGTGCCCCGCCCACATAGGCCACACCCACCCAAAATGGCCTTTTACTTAACTTCTTCATTTCTATACCGATTCACTTCTAATTGATACTGAACTTCTCTTATGGGTCAAACATGCGGCGTGAGGATACGCGTTGGCCTCTGCCGCGCCATTTCTAGTTACACATTGTATTAACGAAGCAATAAAACAAATCAAATAATTATATGGAACAGCTGGAAAGCAAATGCAAGTACGATCACTCCGCTTTAACGCAACGCAGCCCGAGTGGTGGGACTCGAGTGCGACGATAAAAAGCGAGGGGTTGGTACGCGGCGCTACGTAAATTATACATAATTATAGAATAACACATTTAGCAGCTCTTTTGCATGAATATAAATTTTCGAGGAACGAATTAACCCATGTATGCCTAGTGGACTCTCCTATCCTTCTAATTTGGATCAATTTATTTCCAACATTAGGGATGTTTAGTATGATTATTTCTATATTTAGAATATTTCTTACAGAAATTCCCTGAAGCAAACAGCGCGGACCCTGATGACACGCCGCATCATGCGGCGTCTCATCTGGGTCTACGCTATTTGCCAATGCCTTTTTTCTAGACGCAATGCATATATAGGTTAAAATCTATTTGTAAAAACCAGTTTTTAGACTTACAGAGTAGTGAAAGAAAATAACTGTCTGATGAAAGAAGCAATGCGTCTATGTTCTGGAGGAAAACCAAACGTGTATACATTCAACTATTACGACTGTTACATGGTATAAACATTTTCGTAAACTACTCTATGATACAGATGCTGTGAAGATTGAAAATTATGAAAATACGGAATGTATTGATGTATCAGCAAACGAACATAATGAACCGTATCGTACAAGAGGTCGAACGGTCATTGTCCCAATTGGCAAACAACAAAAGTTGTGGTGTTAATGGTATTCCCGCGAAGTTTACAAGTATACCTCGAACGAAATAACACTGTTTTTATGTTCACTCTAAAAGCGGGTATATACGATTTTTTATATGTGTTTAATTGTAATAAATTGATAAAATTTGTTACAATAACACAAAATAGGCAAGAAAAATTATACATTAAAGCCGAATTCATAAAATGCAGCAAAGACAAATAAGCGCACCGAGCCGATTGTGACGTACATATTTTCCTACAATAACCGAAGCATTCGTCTTTGTATTAGGATCGGAGTTAGTGTTCGTGTGTCGTATGAATAAATATCGTTGCAGGAATTCAAATAAACCGTTAAACTAAGTTTAGATTCACATCGTACATGTATGGTATACATGCTGAATACAAGATACTAATACTAAAAGCTCTTAATATGATCAGTTTTATAAAAAGTAGCTTAATATTTTTAGAGTGTCAACCTGTTGCACTTCTTTAAAAGTAGATTCATTGACCTGAATAGCAGTAAGGGCCTTGGTTAATGTGGCCGTAATCTGGAACTAGATTAGCCAATATGTACTTCCTATCATTAAATGTAATCATATGTGCGTGTATTGCGAAGTTTATGAGGTCCCTCCGCACCTGAGGCTGCATTATGAGTGCCCTAGCAGTCCTAATTTATTGGATTAGGCTCATTAAAGGTCTACTAATTTATTTTGATACAGACTGTTTGTCAAGCGGCCATACCAATAATACCATGCATTATATAATTCTTTGATACAGACTGTTTGTCAAGCGGCCATACCAATAATACCATGCATTACATAATTCTTTGATACAGACTGTTTGTCAAGCGGTCATACCAATAATGCCATGCATTATATAATTCTTTGATACAGACTGTTTGTCAAGCGGTCATAACAATAACACCATGAATTTTATAATTCTTTGACACAGACTGTTTGTCAAGCGGCCACCCAATAATACTATACTTTATATAATTCTTTGATACATACTGTTTGTCAAGCTGTCATACCAATAATACCATGCATTATATAATGTGGAGGTCCAGGACAGGGTAGGAGTAAAATTACATTTCGGCCCATCAAATTAACAATGGCATAAGGAAATACCATCATTGTAACATTCTCTCCATGGAGATAAAATGGTAATCATTCATCTACATCTAATCCTGAGTCTAGTACCAAAACGTTTAAAGGGGTGCTAACATCTTCATCAAGCGTGTCCTTGACCCACCATACCCCTGTTTCTCCCAGTCGGGCAATCCATCTTCATTCTGAAATTGTAAACAGCAACATCTATATACATATGTAAAATGTTTTGCCTGAGTTATGAAATGCAAATACAAGTAAATAAGATACCTGATAAAAAGTAAAACTAATGAAAAACACATGAGTCTTGAAGAAATGTTCTTACTTAGAGGAATGGCTTTTTAAATGAGGAAATACAACACGCAGCATCCATTTAAAACAGCTAGAATACCATGAGCCAATGAATGGTTCTGTATATTCGTGTATTTATTACAGTATCCTATCAAACCAGTTATTTACTAGCATGAGTGGTACATTTGTCTAGTAAAGCATATGTTGTTGTTATGGTGTATAAAACAAAAGGGAAAAAACTTTGTGCATCTCACATATTTAACAACAAAATAATTCACTTAATTGGCTGCTATAATTTATATTAACGTATGCATGAATGCTGAAAACATTGTTATTATAATAAACCAACTTTCCTTAAATCCTCCCCAAACTCAATAATGAAGACCCCCACAGTCTCGCGAGTTGTTTTGTCGAGGCACATGAAACAACAGCCACAATAAAAATAAACTCATGAGTTCATTTATTTTATTTTTTTGGAATTTGTAAAAGTTTGGCATGATTGTCTTAAACAAGTTTATTTCAGTAGTGATTAGATTAAAAAATGTTTTTATAGGTTGTAAGACAATTGTTGAAATTGTTGATTAACATGTTTTACATCAATAAATAATGGTAAAAAGGCAATAAGCAGATGTGCATGTTGCATTTTAGTATCTGTATTTGTATTGTTTGATTATATAGAACACACCTTTGGATAAGAAAAAGCAAAACCTTGACCTAATTTCAGACTGAAGTACCTGTGAAAAAAGACAAGAATTACCATAGTTTTAATCTTTTGTATAATTTCTATTTGAATATTGTGGATTGCTTACTACTGTCTATATCTTGACATTAACCTACATTGATCACATTTTAAATACATATTTACATAATAAGTTCGAGACATTAATTGTGTGTAAGTAGACAAACGGTCATTCACTTGTATAAATACAAACATTATAAAGTCAACATGAATATGGTTTCTGAATGTTGAAAAAATTATTTTTATCTATAAAATTAGCATTGGATTAAATTAAGTGTAGAAGATTTGGTATGTGATTTAAGCTTACGTTGTCAATCCTGTGGCTGCGTGATCATATTTGTTCCCTATTGAACATATCACTGCCATAATGCTCATCATGGGAAACAGTGCACACAAAAACCAGTGTACACTGAAATGTAAAAGGCTATTTATATAAAAAGTTCAACTGTGCAATAAATTAACAATTATGACCACGTAACAATGAAAAACTCACCACGTTATTTATATGCGTATGGTGAATATATACCGATCACTGGTTCTAAAATGTCAGGTAGTTGGGTTTAATGCAATAAGGCATTTTATACTTTGATGTTTTCAAAGCTCACAGATTAGATCATCCAGACTGCCAAGTACCAACATGTTACTGGGATTTAAAATATATATAAAATAGCGAACATAGCTCAGCAAGGAATTATACAATATATAATAAGAGCAAAATCTGATGGAGATAACAACATCATCTCAATTATGACATCATAACATGAACAAATATTAAATAAAATTGAACTGTAGTTTAAATACATAAATAAAATGATGTTCTTTCGCTAACCTAGCTGAAACATTGCCATTGTAAAAGTTAGGCATTTAATACAAGCCAAACTGGCAATACATGTATACATGTACTTAAAAATAGGTGATCTGTCCATGAACAACAACTATGAGACCCTTCAACAAGACAGATACCATTATATTAACTTTTAAATTTTCTAAACAAATAAGATAAATTGCATTATGATGCACTATTTAGTATTAACAGAGAATTTTATTTATATTTATATAAATATTATACATCACATGTTACCAACCAAATTACTGACTCACTTGTTACAAATGGGCACCAACACTAGCCGGTAATTCTCCAACCTCGAATTGTGTAAAACCGGTCGGCTGCCTGATGGTTGACTGCTGTCAGTGGCAATTCGTCCCTGTGAAAATATAACAAATAAAACAAAAACAACTTTGAGCGGCTTCAAATACAAAAGACATGCCTTGATTAATATAGGTGTCTATCAACACGAAAGTACTAGCACCGAAAGTTTTAAGTAAATGGATATCAATTGTTTCAGTTTGTCTCAAATCATAAACTTTTTTATATACCTGTTGGCTGCATGTGAATGAGGAACCAAAAATGCTTTGCCAAAAGTTGTGTCCAGGACATGAACATTCCGAGCTCCACGTGTTGTTTTGGTATGTCTGGAATAGTAGGAACAGTTTTGAGTTCCATACCAAAAAACAACAAGAAATAAACAAATACATAATTATAATCTATTATATTCCTTGTTAACATAATTAATTAAAAAGATATACATGCATTATAAAGAGGAGTTTTTAAAATTATTGTTTGAAACAAGAGATGTGTTTGCTAGAAACACAATGCCCCCTATTGCGCCGCTTTGAATATTTATTATAAACATGCATGCCAAATATCAAGTTGCTATGATCAATATTGCAAAAGTTATGACCAATTTTAGAAACCTAAAGGCAAGTGTGACGGGACTTCAGAAGGACAGACGGATGGACGGAAAGACAGACGGACAGACAGACAGTGCGATCACTATATGCCACCCTACCGGGGGCATAACAAATGGCATACCGCAGCATTATGAGAACTATTTTTCGGTAAATGTCAAAAACATAGAAACTAGAACTGTGTCCAGACCACACTGGTGCCCCCACCCTGCACATTTGCTAAATATTGTGAGCATGAAGTTGTTGCAAATACTGATTTTGGTTGCAGCAAAAATTCCCTCATTCATGATCAACGCTATATGCTTCCAACTTGTTTGGGGGGAGCACAATAAACAATAACCTAATTATAATAAATAATATTCTTTAATAACATAATTAAAGTGATATGCATGAATTATATCATTGAATTATTACAATTACAGTTTGAACAAAATGTCATACCGCAGCATTACGTTAGCAATGCGGTCATCAAGCCATTGCTTTCTTTCTATTCTTTCTACTGTGCCTCTCCACACATCATGACCATAGCAGGTCAAAAGAAGGCCATCAGCTCCAGGAAGCTGGGCAAACCTTTATTTTAAATCAATAGAAATATGTTGAAAAAGAATTTTGATCTGCAGATATATTGTTCCAAGTATGATTAAGAATGACTAGTGTTGCAGTTTCATAGGATCGGACACTCGTTGCTATTATTTTTATACCGTATATATCATTAAATGAGATCAGGAATTTTGTTAGAAAGCAAGCCTTTAATGGGCTAACTAACCAATAAATAACCTGTTAAATTTATAACTCCAAAAGTTTTTTGTATGGTGTGACAACATTAGATGTTGCAACATCATTGCAGCAAAGTTAGGTACCCGGTAATGTAATTAATTGGAAACAAAAGATATAAAATGAGATGAAATATTTATTTTTTTTATTGAAAACACATTTTTCTACAGGGAAGGTTATATTAACGTTCACATTTATTCAATCAAAATACAGTCAACGTGTTGCTAACCGCTGATAGTATTGTTTTACAAACATCTATACTTATTTGCCCTTCACGGGTCTTAAATCAAGGGTTGACAAAGCGCATCGCAGGTACCCAATAACTGGCCATAACTCCACTCGGCACTGTTATATGATGACACGCTGCCTCTACAACTCGTGTATTAATGTACGCTGCTTTTGAGAAATTGAACAGAAATCTTTTTAAATGATCAGGCCCCAAATCAACACTTTGCAGAAAAATCGGGGCCTGAGGCCCCACTTCCAACACTTATGAAATATAAATACAAATGTGTGTTTTTATGTTGCACATTCACAAGTAAGTATGTTAAAACCAACGCAATGCAGCAACATTATTTTTGTACCTCCGCACTTTCTGAACATCATTTCTGCCCCTTGTTAGACTAGTAGATCTTCCTGTAATGTATTTAGAACATAAAATAAGAAAATAATTTCTTTAAATGTATAATTCTGATGAACTTCTTACAAGGATATAGCAATTAGAATACTGCAATAGGGGAAATTTCATGAAAAAAGTATAAAATAAAATGTCTTTAAAATGTAAGGTAAATTATTACAAGAAAATGCACGCACTCACGCACGCAATTTTGTTATTATTTGGCATGTTTTAAATGGCAAGAAGGCAGCATATTTGGTGCTCACTTTGCACTGTTGTTATGTCTCAGTGAAGAATCCTACATCAAAGCCTCCGAGAAAGAAATGGGACAGAACTTAGGATTGCATTTTTTTTAAATTAATACCCTTGCAAGTTGATTTCCCGTTATGATTGTAGTTGCCTCGCTCGCTTTAAGTAACATTTAAATATCCGCCTCTCGTAAGATACGTCATCACATAAGCCACTCGACTGATACAAAAACTTACAACAATTGACTAGTATAATATTCCGTTTAATGTCAGATTCAAGAGATTGTTTATATAAATTGTAGCAAGAAATCTCATAACAAATGTTACACTTTGTTCACAAGTAACACTTATGAAACTGATATCTAACCTCTCATTTGTGTCATCAAAATGGATTTTCCTCATCCAAAAGCACCCCTTCGATGGAATTTTCTTGGCTGTTGTTGTTCAATGCTTTCTTAACATCTTCAACGGTAGTGTTTAGATCCTCGTACTTATTATATTCTCAAAACAATAGAAGAAATTCAGCCATCATTAAACATAATTGGCTAATAAAAGTACTAGAATATTGAGTCACATTTACTGTTAGAACATGTGAGCAAATCAAATTTTGTATTTAATCATTGTTCATTTAAATTCAATATAAAGCATTTTTCAAATATGCATGCTTAATTATTATAATGAGTTTACTTGTGTTCTGCATAAGGTGTCAAATTACATGTCAGTATTTTTGTTCAATCACTTACAAAGGTGTTCTACCAGTAGTTGCAAACCCCTCACACTTTGTACTGGCTTGGGACTGTCTGACAATAGTCAGGCGTGTTTAGTTTTTCTATTCAACAGAAAGTTTTAAATTAAATACTCACAGACAACATATATTATATTTTATCTTAATGGTACTACATGTTCATTAAACAAATGAAATATAAAAAAATCACGCACTTGTGAGACATAATGTTTCATGTGACTTATGGCAGATGGAAGACCCGCAGTCGGGCTACATCTGGAAGTTCGTGGACAACTTCCCACAAATCTCTGTGGCACTTTCCGGGCAGCATGTCACGTGGCCCCCTGTAGCATTTACAAGGAGGAAAAGGTCAGTAAAAAGTAAAAAGGGCAGGTCGACACATGCTTGTTGTCGTGAAGACGCTGAGGTGACCTGGAAATAAACCACGAATACACACACACACACACACAAGTGAAAAGGGAATAATAAAATTAGACTGTGGGTAATTTATATAAAAATATTTCAGATGTCTGCAAGTATGATTAACATGGGCTTTAATCTACATTAAATGTATTAACATCATGTAGAAGAAAAAAATTGAATGCATAAATTGAAGCGGCTTTCATTGTTTCTCAAAAATTAAAGATGACTTTGAAAACAAATACTTCATAGATTGACTGCAGGGTTGGCAGTCATTTTGCAGTGGGGCCTCCTCTGCAAGCACCTTCTCCACCTTAAACATGCTGGCAGCACCGACATTGGTAAAATTGTCGTATAGCCAATTTAGTGTGCCATCGAAGTCCCTCTGAAATGTGTTTAAGTTAAGAGACAAAATAATAATGGCAACAGATTTAAAAAAAAAACATTTACAACAAGTAACAAGTCAAAAATTTACATTTTGCAACAACACTTTGTCACTGATGACATAATAACATTTACAGTTACATGCAAGATGTATTCTTCAAAGAACACTTTTTGAGTTGAGTTTATGAAAGACAATCAAATATTTTTTTTTAGAAAATATAACAATTCCAATACCTGACTCAATAAACATTCCAGAGGATCGTCATTGGCCTTGGATGAAGTTCTTCATTCAAAATGCATACAAAATAACCACAAAATCTAATCTGCATATCTGTGATTGCTGACTGATAGGATGGTTTATGTTGAGTAGGAAAGCAATAAAATATATATGTTTTAACAGTTTTTGAAATAGGTTATTGATTATTCATCAATACCCTATAACATGTCTGTTTCTGTAATTAGTCATTTTAACTATCTCAAACAAGAGCTGATGCCCCTCAAAACAGGGCCTTGACACCGACCGACCGACAGACAGACCGACATCCACCAAAACAATATACCCCCAATATACCTTCTTCCAATGGGGGGGTGGGGGGGGCATAAAATATAAATATGACAATGCAGAAATTTTATTGGACCATTTGTCAAAAAATATGTAAAAAACACATAAAATTACCTGTAGGCGTGTTCAACTTTCATTTACATGGTTGATCCTCTTCCATGGGCTCGAAATCATCCTCTTCCAATTGCATTTTCATCTCCACTTGCCCAACATGCCCAATTGCCTGTTTCAGCAACTATAAAACAGCAGTTCAGTATTGTTTTGCACATTCACGACATAATTAGTTAGCTGTGAAATTTTCATGCAGTGCTTTTTAGAATGAAATACAATGGATTATTTTACGTAACCTCATGAATGGCAATTATACCGAGGTTAGATTACGACTTTGAATTAATATTACATGTAGGAAGCAGTACATCAACAATTATATTCAAAGGATCATATTTTTGTCGACACTTGAATTAATTGACATAATGACCCCTATCAACGAATATTAATATACCACGAAAATAAATGGTGTAAGAGTATTAAGACACAAAAAAATGTCAGTTCTATAAGAGAGCTTTAAAATCTTCATTTATACATAACAGGAACATTCTAATTTTTTGCATTAAAAAACATAAGAACTTAAATTTTATAAAGTAAGTCCCATAAATCGTATACAAAATAATCAACATAGTTCATCTGCCCTTCAGGGCAATAGGACACAGGGTGTACACACATGAAACAAAAAGCGTTATGGTGATAATGTAGTAAGCATAAGTGAAAAAGGAGAAATAAAAAGAATAGCTATAGTGAATGACAACATCAGTGAATAGTACAAGTTATAGTATTTTAAACTTAACACTTGCAAAAGGCAAAAAACAAAAGACATATTCAGTAGCAAAAGAATAGCCACATTAAACAAAATCTAATTACATAGAATTAGATAGTAAAGCTAAGTCACCAGGGTGCCAATGCCAAGCTAGATTAATAGTGGGTATAAATACTGGTTACCAACCAAAAGCCACCACACATAACTTACCTACCACTGTCAACATTATTAACTATAAAAATACATAAACAACACATAAAAAGAACCACTCACAGGAAAAAATATATAATAACCAACAACAGTATGGTGCTTGTAACAATGAAACTTTATTAAAATCACGTTCATAGCAACGCCTTAGAGCAAAACTTAATAAGTCTTAATATGTTTGACTATGGCATAGGTTCTAATAAACATCAAGTACATTTTATCATGTGAAAACGATTTTGTGTTGCCAAAACAGTAACAATTGGAAAACACTGTGGCACAAATACCATACACAGTGAGTTTAAATGTTTAATTTAGTTATTGAATAGGCTTACATGAGCGAACATTTTAAATTTAAAGAGAATGATGCAGGTTTTAATCACCTTGTGGCCAACTATTTTTAAGATTTTCTTCTTAGCATATCTTTTCAAGTTCAATATATTAAACAGATAATTTGAGTAATTTCTTACAGTCATATAAGTATAAGACTGACACATTTATGATTATCAGTAAACCTTTAAATAAAGAAATTATCAATATCAGTTACAATACCTCTTTTGGACTTGTGTTGGAAATATAGTTTATCGGACACCTCATGCGATTTTCTGAAAGAATAGCAATTTAAATGTAGGTCATGAATAATTTCTAGATACTTATTTTATTTATGAATGGAAACATTGTACCATATATAGACATTTGAGCTATTATTGTGACCTTTACCTTGGAGGTAGCAACACATTGTCTTATGATGGGGAACATTTATAGCAAGTTTAATGAAATTCACTAAATAAATGACAAACTTATGCTCCGGATACAAACGCTGCACATTGTCATGTGATTGGGGAACATTAAATTGTGTACCAATTGATATAAAACTTCCACCATAAGAGACAAAGATATACTCTTGACTTGAAACATTGTACCATATATAGGCATTTGACCTTAAATTGTGAATTCTACCTTGGAGGTAGGGACCTGGCTTTTCAGCGCAACATAGCGTCAAGTGATGGAAATCATTTTGCCAAGTTAACTTAAATTTGCCTAACAAACAACGAGTAATGATGTGAAAATAATTCATTGTTCCATATATTGAAATTTTAGATATAATTGTGACTTGACCTTGGAGGTAGGGACCTTGTTTTTAGTGCACACATCGTCTAATGATGGGAAACTCTTGTAGCAAGTTAAATTTTAATTTAATAAATTACAAATTAATGCTCCAGATACAAACGGGAGGGATGGACGGACAGTCACGACTTCCATATCCCCCTTTGCTCTAGTGGGCAGGGGATAACTACAATGTGAAAAGCAGTTGTATACTACACATTCACTTTTCCTTTCAGTTTCATGCCATTCCATGGAGTAATTACTCAGGACAAATTTCGTAAATATCAAGCAATTAGGGGGCAGTTATCGAGTCATCGCAGCAAGAAGTACAAATTATTAAATTTTACTCAATGAAGGGGCATCAGCTCATTATGGACATTACTAAATTCCATCAATTAAGGGGGCTTTAATCTGGAATTACCATTACTATCAAAACAGCATTTATAGGTGCACGACTGCAATATGATGATACAAATTTGCTTTAAGGTAGCGCACCTCTAATGATTTCCCGCGATTTCTTCGAAGGTTGAAGAGCCTACTATTAGGTGCCGTAGCCTAGTGGTTAAGGCGATAGACTAGAAATCTTTTGGGATATTCCCGCGCAGGTTCGAATCCTGCCGACGACGTATACTTTTTTGCGACGCGTTTTATTTATTTTCTAACGTAATTTGATTTAATATGGCATATAAGCTATATTTATTGTTAAATATGTTGCAATTTTATGCACATTCTTCAATTATTAAAATTAAAACAACGTTATGGCGAAATTGGGTGATTTACTGTTGAAAATACGAACCATGCATGTTGCATTTTTATTTTTATTTCAAAAAGTAAACGGTAAATCTGTCTAGTTCTTGGTATTTTTGCTGTATATAGTGTTTCTATAAAAACTAAGTTTAAAATATGACTTAAATGATACTATTTTGAATTTTATGACACTTTGTTTTTAACCGACCCAATTTTTACTTGGCTGAAATCACTTACATTTCATGACGCTCTTCCATAGATAAAAATTTGTAAAAACTAAATGTCTGTAAAAGAATACTTATTTCATCTTGTTTAAACTTTAAAACACCTTTACAGCATCTGTACACACCAACTGCATGCCCATATTTGGAAATTTGAATGAATTATGGAACTTTTATATACCCCAGGGGTGAAAATAAACTGGACAAAAGCCGAGCGTGGGGGTGGTTTTGAAAAAATTGGTATATTTTTTTAAAAAGCATGGAAAGCCTACCTACAAATTTGCATGTAGTTCAGTGAAATGATGCTGATTAAGAAAATAATTAATTAGATTATATTTGGATATGTGCCCATTAGAGGTGCGCTACCTTAAATTTCATGACATTCCATACAGTAGTTACTGAGAAAAAGTTTTCACTCCAATATCCTAGTACGGACAAAAAAATCCTGATTTGCAATTGATAATTTTGAAACAATTTTTACCAAAATACATAATCTCCTATCTTAAAATTATTCACAAAGTTGTTTAAAAAAAGTAGTTGTAAGTATGGATTCAGTAACGAAAAATGCAGATTCCTGGAGCCAATCCGCACTAAATGCCTTTAGTATGGATCGTATCTCTGTACCGCTCAGCAACCTTCCTTTCCCATCATCTCAAGTATTAACTTTAAAATAGTTGTTGTGACAGTGATAAATATAATAAATATTTCATAATTAAAACGACACTTACAGTTTTTTAACATAACAGGGCCCCTAAACAACAATGAAATATCATATTTAACGAGTAAAGTGGATATGCGACCATGCACTGCATGTTATTCATATTAGTTGAAAATAAAGAAGATAAACTATTATATTTTTAAATGAAAAAAGTACCCCTTTTGGCTGAATGGGGGCAGAAGGGAATTCCTTCAGGCCAATATTCCGGCTTCCGCTGGGGGTCATATGACCCACGTTCTCCTCTTCCTTTAACACCTTAAAGATAACATGTCCAATTACAACAGCTAAAGGCTCATGCATGAAGTGTTAAAAAAACAAAATGTCACTTAAAATCAACGAAGTCATCAAATCAAATGGTTAAGTCAGTTGCCAAATGTTCCATTTCCTTGTATGAAAGCTTCATCGTTATAACACAATTACATACTAGTACCTACATAAAGTTTCCCTAATAACATAACAGATATATATTCAACTGAGCTTTTTTAGATTTGACAATTAATTAAATACGAAATAAAACAAGAGATGTGTTTGTCAGAAACGCAATTCCCCCTAATGCGCCACTTTGATTTTTTTAATTATTTTTTTATCTTTGACCTTGAAGGATGACCTTGACCTTTCACAACTCAAAATGTGCAGCTCCGTGAGATGCACATACATAAATACTTGCCAAGTATCAAGATGATGTCATCAATAATGCAAAAATTATGAAAAAAATAAACCTAGGTTAAAGTTTTGGGACAGAAAGACAGACACACAGACACACACAAAGACAGACAGCGGGCCAAAAAAAATATACCCCCTTTTTAAGGGGGCATAAAAACACACTTTTTAATGAAATTGAAAAACCAAAAGATTTTTATGAGAAACACTTAATAAAATGTTCTACAGCTTGCCTTTTGTACACAATATTTGTGCATATGCCATCCGACACTTCAAGGCATTAATTGTGTTCCACCACGGAGTGTATATTGATAGGAGATGAATCGAGTGTTTGACCCTTACTGTAGGAAAATCAATCTGATGCAAAAACTATTCATCTGATTTTATTGGTTTATACGTTATCTTGTTGCTTATTAATTCTTCTTTCAAAAAAATATAACTTTTAGTATATTCCCGTTTTTATTAATCTATTTATAGCGAGTTAAACACAAGAAATACACATTTTGTTTACCACCGCGCGTTTTACCGTGTTGTGACTATCGATCTTTTACAATTAGCGTACAGCGAAGCGCCGAGGTTATACATTTTGATGTACCCACTCACGTCTTTTGTTAAATTATAGTTTCATTTCTCGGTCGATTTGGACAAATTATATGTCATTAGAAAGCTTACGTTACGTAGTAAACAGATATATAAATATATATTAAGTTTTTCTTCTGATTTCGACAGCCCGGCGAGTTATAACTTTAACTTTTGCAAATATCATACCGTTTTGGAGTTTTAGAATCTAGATTTACGGTTGACATGTTCGTACTTAATACCAATTTGTAGCGTTTATATTTGGAGTTCAGTTTAAAAAAAAACATTTTGCTTAGGAGAATAGAATTCTGTATACGATAGAAAAAAAATTGTTTAAAAACGAAAGTAATTAAGGAATAAAGGCGAAAGAAAGTAGCGCGCGTTCCTAACGCACTGAACTGATGCTACGGTCTTGGCAATTATGCTTTTGTTTAGATACCGGCCATTGAATTTCCTTTGCCATATTATTATATTTTGTATGGAATATATTGAAATATTTTGTTCTAGAGACATATCAATAAAGCTTAGTATTAATGAAGCTTAATAAATTAACGATTTCAGCTCTTGATTATAACACAGAAAGGGTGTTAATTTTATGATGAAACAGCGTATATAGCGGACCCTCTTGATATTTTTCGGCTTTGCATACTTCAAATGTAATGGGTGTCAAAACATTCATCGTTCGTTGTTTATTGTCAAAAGGTAATTATGTAAAATTATATGAAAGGTTATTAACCATAAATTATCAATTATTTAAAGATTCTTGAAAATCACGGTCAACTGTCTATGCATGTAGTAATGTATTTATCATGGTGGAAAACTGCACAGTAAATTACTAAATACATGTATCATGGAATGATGAGGATAAGCAGGAACAACTTATCCCATTTAAACAGACTGACGAACGGACCGCCCGACAAAGTGACTCCTATATAGGTGCCTCTGCTAATGGAAGTGATGGTATAATAAAAAACTACACATATTAAGGGTTGTGTTGAATATAGATAGGTTTATCTTGCTTGGCTCGAACATCTGAAGTGCTAGCTAGCTAATGTTTGCACTTTCGGTATCTAAACTTCGAAAGATAATCATCTCTCTATTCAACAATTTCCTAGAAATGCTTATATTTTCATGATAATTTGTACTGTCAAAGTTTAATTATACTTTTGAATGAAAGTTGTCACATTTATGATAAAAGTGATGAATAAATTAAAAACACAGCTGCAACAAAAAATACTTTTAAAAAATGATCAATTTCAAAAGTCAAACCAGGATTTGATGTGGTCTGGACTGCTGGTTTGACCACTTGCAATAAGCCTCCTCCTGCTGAACTTTAAAGTTCATCCAAAAGTATAGGAGACCCTGTAACAAAAAATACAGATTAACAAGAGATGTGTTTTTCAGTAACACAATACCCCTAATGCGTCGCTTTGATTTTTATTTTATTTTTAACCATTGACCTTAAAGGATGACCTTGACCTTTCACCTCTCAAAATGTGCAGCTCCATGAGATGCACTTGCTTGCCAAATATGAAGTTGCTATCTTCAATATTCCAAAAGTTATGACAAAACTTTAATATTGGTTAAAGTTTTGGACAGACAAACAGAATGACAGACTGACAGACAGACAGGCCCAAAACAATATACCCTCTTTTTTAAGGGGGTATACAAATACAGATACAAAATGGTAATTATTAAGTAACTAATATTATTTAAAATATTTCAACATTACATGGTCATAAAACAAAAGAATATTCACCAGAAACTTCAATCAGTCCAGCAGCACTGACAGAAATGAATGCCATCAAAGGGGCACCTGGGGCCCTACAAAGGCGCTCAACCTGGAATAAATATTCCGGTTTTTGAAAAAATAAATCTTAAAAAGCTGTGTGTCAATCATTCATACAACCATGTCATTGACCTCTAGACAAGAATCAATATATCTAAATACTTCAAGGACACACACATTTCATATGATAAATTGGCATAAATGAAACATCAAGGCTTTTCACTGTGATTGTAATTAAAATCATTGAAGACATTGTAAAATATAAAATCTACATAAAAATACAAATTTCCGGGAACGACATGACAGGTATATCTATAAAGAACACAAAACAATTGTGATTTATATACCACTCACCTTCCGCATTAGCCGACCAACTTTTTTTTCATGTTGCGCCCAATTTTGACATTAGGATTCACTGGATTCACCTGATATAGTAGGAAGTTAAAAAGTAATTTGTTAATATTGATGGAAGAGTCATATCAATTATAATTAAACAATATTTCATCTATAAACATAAATGATTTTTCATAAATTTTTCACATACATTTTTATAGCATTTCTTTCTTATATTCATAATTGAGTTACATGCCATACCCTTTATCTTAATATGTCATTTAAATAAATAAAACAATATCATTACAAGAATGAACATTCTGTACTCTTTGACAATGATAAATATAATGAAATTTCTAAATAAAGTGATATGTTCATACATATTTCCTTATTTCAAAAGTCTAAAGAAGTCTCTTAATACTGCTCCAACAATGACTGTTTTCAAGTTATATCATAAAACTAATATAAAGTATTATTTTTTGTATTAATATTAATAATACCCTAGTTTTCCCATAAAGCATTGTCCGTTGCATTTTCCGCACTGGTGTTGAAATCACTAATAAAACAACAAACATATAAAGACAAACATTCTAAATATGTACAGAAATATCTATAACTGCATGAATGCAAGTTAACCAATACATGTCTTTAGATATTACCCTTGTCAAAAAAATAACCCACTTTCCTCCCAAAACACACTTAAACCAACATAAAACTGTGTTTTTTCTGAGTTTTTCTCAGAGGAAGTTGGTTTTTGCTATTAAAAGCGAGTTTTATGTGCGCTAAACTGTGCTTAACTGAGTTTAAAGTTGGTTATTTTAAGAAGATGTGTGTTTAAGCGAGTTTTTTTCTGTAAGGAGTCAGTTTTTTGTGTGTCAAAAGTGAGCTTTTTTATTTATGAGTTGGTTTATGTGTGTTTAAGTGTGTCTTTTTGTTTTATAAGCGAGTCTTTTACAACAGAAGTTGATCCTTTTTAAACAGAAGTGGGTTTAAGCGAGTTTAAATTGGTCTTTTTGTAAATAATTTGAGAGCTGAAACCAGGCTTAAAGACTCACTTTAACACACTTTTCAATAAGTTGGTCTTTTTATAAATAATACTCATCAATAAAACAATAATTCTTCAAATAGGTCTTTGTTTCATGTTTATAGCCATATATAATACAAGTCAATTGTAAAGGGGCTTTTTTACAGCTTGTTTGCCATTGTCCCTATTGTAAATGTGTGTGCTCCCCATAATTTTTTAGTGAATATTGGATGAAAATGGCTCTTTCAGAACATCACAGGTTCACAGATGGACAACAAGTATCACTGCCAAAAACTATAAAAATGATAAAACTTAGTTTTATACCTGAAAATGAAAGAGTTTGTGTTTTCGCTTTGATTTTTTTCTTTATATTTGTTTTTATTATAAACAATATCTTATGATTGCTTTATGTATTAAAATTATTTTATTTTTTTTAATTTTTAAAACAATCTTATATGATTGTTTATATTTGTTTAAAACAGTATTTACTTTTAAATCTGCATATTTAAATAATTATGGTATTGGAAACATTATTTTGGAAATAATCTATTAATTTGTGTTCATAAGTTATGCAAGATTTTGATTTTTTCATATGATACCATTATATCCATTTTCTTAATTTGCAATAAAATAATAAGATGCCAAACATGACCTGTGTTACATAAACCGTCAACAAAATAACAAGACAATACCTAAAAACACCCCTTTTCACACCACCAACAATAAACAGATAACAATCTGTCAGGCATTCAGAGCTAAACAGGGTACTGATTATCAGGGGCAGATAAGGCTACTGATAGGGTTTGCCCAGACATAAGGCTGGAATGAGGTATAAGACTTCTGATTGGTTCAATTTTTTGCATAGGAAATTATTTGTAAACAACAACTTTTGAAAAACAAGCTGGTTTCAGCAATTGAATTGAGCTAAATTAAATTAACATTAAGACTTATAATTGTTCTGTAAAATGTATTGAAATACTGTCAGCATGAAGTATTGTGTGATGAAAACAATGTGTATTTTACTACAATATGGAAATCAACAATAAGTTTGTTGGAAAAGAAGTTCAACTGTTTTTTTTTGGAATACTGAAGAACAGTTTTAACAGGTTTGTTTTGTCATTTCTTCATCCTTTTTTATTAAGTTTACTGAATTAATTATGATCATTATTATATTTATGTATTGTCACTGGGAAATGTAAAGTGATAAGTTAATGTATTGCAACTTAAAGGAAAAACAACACAATTTGATGCAAAAATAGATGAACATACACATGACAAAGTGTAAATGTTGTGTACAGTGAATTATTGTGGTTGTGTTTTATGATTATTTTCATCTTTATTGTTATTTATAGATATTTCTGGTTATTACTGAACAGATTTCTTTCCCTCATATTTTAATTTTGAAGGTTAAACTCTTGCCCCAAGAGCAAAAGGGGTAATCATACTACCTGATGTATGGACTTTTACACCAGGCTTTTACCCTGCACGAGCTGGCCAACTTGAGGGGAACTGAAGTGGGCAAACCTCGCCCTGTCCTTGAACAAGAAAGCTGGATTTGTTGAGAGGTAAAACTATACAGGTTATTGCATTTTAAAAGCGTCACAATTCTGACCAATGTGACAAATATTTTTAGAAATTGAAATGTGATGAAAGTAAATTACAAGCTTTGGAAAATTACCAATTGTAAATATTTTGTCAAAACTCCTTTTCTTTTTTTGGTTCCAGAGTATCATTTAAGCTGAAATCCAGCATGAAACCAGGGAGGTGATGGCCATCGCACAGGCCATGTGCCGACTATTCACTTTCCACCAGCTTGTGACTTGCTCCATGAAGGGAGCAACAACTACAACTGGATCACCAAGACCAAGCCTCCCCGCTGCTGAGAGAAATGCAATCATTGGTATTTTCTTCATCATAAAAATTTGAAGTACCAGTTAACCATATAGAAATTAAATACACATTCTACAAATATTTTTCAGATCACTTACTGTTTACAGTCGCATAAATGATCATTATATTACATCATTAAATTTTGTGAAAAGGGGGAGTTTTTATAATCCAAGTGACAGTTAACAATAGTTTTTTTTTATTCATGAAGACAGGGATTGAAAAACTTTGTCCGTGTCTCTAGTCACTGTCTCCAGGACAATCAGTAATAAACTCATTTGTGTTGACTTCCTTAATATGCAAATATTTAACCTCTTTTTCTGGCTAGAGTATTTTCTATTTAAGATCAGATTTTGTTGTTTTTTTTGCATGTTTTTAAAATGAATAGTCTATTATATTTTTTCAGATGTCATAGCCAAAACCGTTGACAAGCCTCTGGTTGATGTTGAAGAAAAGATGAGAGGTTGTTTAAGGCATCTGCGGCTGATGAACAACTAGACTGAAGTCTTTGTAAATAAAATGTGCTGTTAAAATGATTATTTAACCATTGTTTTCACTTTGTTATATAGATTTGCACCTGTTTCAACAACATTAACTTATTTTTATGCTCCCGGTAGGGTCTCATATAGCAGTTGATCTGTCTGATCCTTAATCTGTCTGTCTTTCCGTCCGAAAACTTAGCATTGGTCATAACTTTTGCAATATTGAAGAAAGCAACTTGATATTTAGCATGCATGTGTATCTCATTGAGCTGCACATTTTGAGTGGTGCAAGGTCACGTTCATCCTTCAAGGTCAGAGGTCAAAATCCAATGTAAGTAATAAGCAAAGAGAGATAATTTCTATACCTGCCAAATGATAAATAGAAATTTTATTTCAAAGCGGCGCAGTAGGGGGCATTGTGTTTCTGACCAACACATCTCTTGTTTGTATTTATTCCATACAATCTTACTTTTTTCAGTTCTTTCTTTGTGTTCAATGTTATGTTATAACACTATTATATTTTATTATAACAATGCCATGTCTGTCAAAATAGTTTTATCATGTTGTGTATATGGATATATATGTAAAGTTTTATGTTTTAGCGTTTAAAAAAGTAATTAGAATATAATTTATGATATTTTTGTTCATAAAAAAGTTTTTCAGTTTTCAAGTGGGTGAAAAGTGGGTTTTTACTGAGCATTTAACAGGTTTTAAAGCTAGTTTTAACTGCGTTTAATCTGTGAAAAGCACACATTTAGCTCACTTAATGCTCAAATAAAAACCCACTTTAAACTCGCTTACAACAGGAAAAACCGACTTGATGTGTAGAAGCGGGTGTAAAAGCCAACATAAAGAAGGAAAACACACTATCTTTTAACCAACTTAAGTTGGTAAAACTCGGTTTTAAAGCGTGTTTTAACTGCGTTTAATCTGAGTTAAGCACACATTTAGCTCACTTAACACTCAAACAAAACCCCACTTTTAACTCGCTTAAGAACAGGAAAAACCGACTTGATATGAAGAAGCAGGTTTAAAAGCCAACATAAAGAAAGAAAACACACTCACTTTAACCAACTTAAGTTGGTATAAGACGGTTTTAAAGTAAGTTTAAACTGCGCTTAATCTGTGAAAAGCACACATTTAGCTCACTTAACGCTCAAACAAAAACCCACTTTTCACTCGCTTTAGAACAGGAAAAACCGACTTGATGTGTAGAAGCGGGTTTAAAAGCCAACAAAGAGAAGGAAAACACACTCACTTTTAACCCACTTAAGTTGGTTTAAGTTAGTTTTAGTTGGTTTAAGTTGGTATAAGAAGGTATAAGCGTTTTGGTTTATGTGAGTGAAATCCAGGTTTAACCTACAAAAAACCAAGTCGGTAAGCAAAAAGTGTGTTTAAAAGACACGCTTTAACCCGGTGCCAATACCGCAGGGTTTAACACGGTTTTAACACGGATTAAAACCGGGTTTTGCCCACTTTTTTGACAAGGGTATTAACAAACAAAAAATTTGTCTAAAGGATAAAACATGCTCCCAATGGTGTTATTTGATATAGGGACCTGGAATGTAAGCGCGGCACTTATTCTTACTGTGCTTAACATTTCTACCTAATTATGGTTATCTCCGTCCGTCCGTCCGTCTGTCTGTCCACCCGTCATAGCCACTATCTCCTCCTACACTTTTAGCACTAGAACCTTGAAACTTACACACATGGTAGTTATGAGCATATGTGCGACCCTGCACTATTTGGAATTTTGATCTGACCCCTGGGTCAAAAGTTAGGGGGGTTGAGGTGGGGCCAGGTCAAAGATTTCACTCCTTTTTTAGGTTATTTTACTTTTACTTCTTCATTTTTACACCAATTCACTTCAAATTGATACTGGACCTCTCTTATGACAATACGGTCAATCTCAACCATGCATGGCCCCATTACCAACCCTGGGGCGCCCCGCCCACACCCACTCAAAATTGCCTTTTACTTTATTTGTTTCATTTCAACACGGATTTACTTCAAATTGATACTGAGCTTCTCTTATGACAACACAAACAATCTCAACTATGCATGGCCCCATTACCAACCATAGGGCGCCACGCCCACATGCCCACATAGACCACACCCACCCAAAATTGCATTTTACTTTAAATTTCTTCATTTTAACACCGATTTACTTCAAATTGATACTGAACTTCTCTTATGACAATACGGTCAATCTAAACTATGCATGGCCAGATTACCAACCCTGGGGCGCCCTGCCCACATAGGTCACACCCACCCAAAATTGCCTTTTACTATCACTTCTTCATTTCTTCACCAATTCACGTCTTATTGATACTATTGATTGGATACAATTTTGACGTGAAAATAATAACAGTTGTATGTAAATGAAAGATGACGTTGTGATTTTTGTCAAATGCAATTCAAACAATGTATTTTTCTATAAACTGTGTTACAACATATAAAATTGAAATAAATTAAGTATTTTGTATAATATTTGTGCATTTGTTTTAAATATTATTATAAGGTCCGTCTAGCGATCGGGCGTTCGTAGGTTTGCTCTCTACTCGGGGAGCGTTCTTATTATCTCCTCCATAGACACCAAGTACTGGTTCATCCCAAGAAACGGACTCGATAATAGCCATCTGCCTATAATGCTCGAAGGTTGCTTGGCAGTATTAATGGATGGATGGATGGATGGATGGATGGATGGATGGATGGATGGATGGATGGATGGATGGATGGATGGATGGATGGATGGATGGATGGATGGATGGATGGATGGATGGATGGATGGATGGATGGATGGATGGATGGATGGATGGATGGATGGATGGATGGATGGATGGATGGATGGATGGATGGATGGATGGATGGATGGATGGATGGATGGATGGATGGATGGATGGATGGATGGATGGATGGATGGATGGATGGATGGATGGATGGATGGATGGATGGATGGATGGATGGATGGATGGATGGATGGATGGATGGATGGATGGATGGATGGATGGATTATTATTTTATTATTTAATTTAGTACTTGTCAAATATTGAAGTCGATTAATTAGTTTCATTAAATTCTTAGATTTTACATTATCACAATTACTTTTTTATTCATGTTGGATAGGATAATTAATGTAATAAAATATAATGGTTTAATTGATAAGAAAACCTTAATTGAAGAAAGGAAATTTAATCTGGTTGGGAGCCTGCCATTAATGGGTATTACAATCAAGCATTCACACCCCTGATGATGCTTTATCAAAGTGTCAAAACAGATTAATCAAAGTGTCAAAACAGATAAAAAAAAGAATTCAGTTACATACATTGACAAATAATTATGTTGGACTGGGCAATTCTAATACCTGGTTATACCTATATTAAAAAATTCCATATTTGTTCACCTTATATTTTGATTATTATTTTTAATTAACTGCCTGTTTTATAAGTGTTTTATTTAAAAAAATATTATTTTAATTCTTATCATTTATTAAGTTGCTGGATTTTCTCTCATTGAAGGATTAGTGATAGGAGTTGTGTTTTGCAATGTTGTGTATTTAAACATTATTTAAATCTGAAAATATCAGTATTCATTTCAAATCCAGTAATTCACACCATTTTCTGTTATGATTTTTTTAAATGCTATTTAAACTCTAGTACTTCATGATTTATTAAATCCACTATAATACCGCTAGTATGGTCCTACTAAAAATGTTTGGAAATGTAATGTATTTTTTACAAAAATTGTACTCAATTCAAATCCACGTCAATCATACAGTACGGTATGCTCTCCATGTAATACGCATGCACGCCAAATATCGAGTTGCTATGTTCAATATTGAAAAAGTTATGGCCGGACGGACAGATTGACTGACTGACGGACAGTTCAACTGCTATATGCCACCTTACCGAGGGCATAAAAATATAAAGGCCTCATGAAATTTAAAAAGAAGGTATATAAGCATGCATTTTATAATGTTTCATAGGTGAATTCTTTTTCTTTCTATCAGCAACCCGACAACATTCAGGCTGTTCAATTGACTTGTTACTGCATATTGTAATAATGGTAATTTCTCCATAAGATATAACTGACTACTAAAGTTGATTTCCCCAAAAGCCAGTTACCTTTAAAATAGTATTTATGTGTGTTACATAAATGTTACATTGTAACCTAAAACACTTCCATAATACGGAATTCCATTTCTTGTAATAGAATCAGTCTATTTTTTATAAATTTATTGTCATATTTCAGCAAATGAACACCAAAAGACAATAAACAGCCAATCCACCATTTACACAACACACTACCTGGTAATAAGACAAAATTTTCCTATATTATAAATTGATCAACAAGCACCTGTTTGCAATTAAATTCTTTGCTTTAATATTCCTGGATCACCGAATTAATATTGAATTATTAAATTCTTATATTAATTACTAAATGAATCTTGAATTTGAGCTTTAATTCCATTTAATGCTACCCAAAAACTTTGTCAACTGTCATCAAAATGCTTGAAATAAAAAATTTCCCATAATCTTTCTCCTCGATTAGCCAGCATGAGTCCATTATTTGTAACAAATTAATTTTTTTATTCATTTTTGTATTATTTCAATCATATTGGGATATAATTATTTTAAAATAAAAAGCAAGTTTAACACAGTTTTCAAGTTTTGTTGCAGAAAATCAAAGAGGCTGAATGAAAATGTCTGAAAAACTGGGTCAATTAAAAAGTGCATAATTCCATTATTTAAAGGAATATCACAATGAAAAATGGGCAGCCATAAAACTAAATCTGTACTGTAAAATAATAAAATTATGTTACAGGCCATAGTATATGTTTTAAGTTTGTGTGGGTACAACTAGTCTATGAAGGAGTTGAATGGGAACTTTGTTTGGATTAAAAACATGCACCTGCAAAATGGGATGTATAATATATGGTGTAACTTTCTTAAGCAAAGAAATATCACTATGAAACTGTGAAGCTAAATAAAGTACAATCAGCACTTTAGAAAAATATCAGTTCTTATATAAAGCAATGCACCCTTTTTTAGCTTTGGTCACTCAAAATATGCAAGTTTTTTTGCGGAAAATCGGAACGGCTGTATGCAAATATCTGAAAAACGGGATAAATTAACACTTGCAGAATTTCATTATTTAAAGAAATGTCAAAATGAAAATTTGGGCACTCATGAAACTCAATTGGCATTCTAAAATGATACCATATTTGATGCGATCCATGGTTTATATTTGACGTTTTAGTTGCTGCAACTATGAAGAGTTCGGATTGAAAGAATTTTTGGCTTAAAGAAGTCACTTGCAAAGAGGGGTTACTAAATATGTTGTAATTTTCTTATGCAAAAGAATATCCCACTGAAAATGTGGGACTATATAATTTACAATCAGCACTCTTTAAAAATATAAGTTATGATATGATGCAATGCACCCTTTTTTTACTTTGGTCACTCCAAATATGCAGTTTTTTTGCAAAAATCAAAACGAATGAATTCAAATACCTGAAAAACAGGACAAATTAAAACTTGGATATTTTCATTATTGAAAGGAATATCAAAATGAAAAGATGGGCAGCCTTAAAACTCAGTAAGCACTTTAAAATGATACCATTAATGATATGATCTATAGAACATGTTTTCAGTTTAAGTCGCTAAAACTATGAAGAGTTTGGATTGAAACAATTTTTGGCTTATAGCATGCACCGACAAAATGGGGAAAATTAAATCTGGTGTCAATTTCTTATGCAAAGGCATATCATAATGAAAATATGTGACTCAATAAAGTACAATTAGCACTTTAAAAAATTATAAGTTATGATATGATGCAATGCACCCTTATTTTAGCTTTGGTCACGCAAAATATGCAAGTTTAATGTGGAAAATCAAAACGACTGAATGCAAATACCTGAAAAACAGGACAAATTAAAACTTTGAAATTTTCATTATTGAAAGGAATATCAAAATGAAAAGATGGGCAGCCTTAAAACTCAGTTTTCACTTTAAAATGATACCATTGATGATATGATCCACAGAACATGTTGTCAGTTTAAGTCGCAAGAACTATGAAGAGTTTGGATTGAAACAATTTCTGGCTTAAAGCATGCACCGACAAAATGGGGAAAATTAAATTTGGTGTAAATTTCTAATGCGAAGGAATATCACAATGAAAATATGTGACTCAATAAATTACAATTAGCACTTTACAAAAATATAAGTTATGATATGATGCAATGCACCCTTTTTTAGCTTTGGTCACGCAAAATATGCAAGTTTTTTGCGGAAAATCAAAACAACTGAATGCAAATACCTGAAAAACAGAACAAATTAAAACGTAGATAATTTCATTATTGAAAGGAATATCATATTGAAAAGATGGGCAGCCTTAAAACTCAGTCTGAACTTTAAAATGATACCATTGATGATATGATCCATAGAACATGTTGTCAGTTTTAGTCGCTAGAACTTTGAAGAGTTTGGATTGAAATATTTTTTGGCTTAAAGCATTCACCCACAAAATGGGGAAAATATAATCTGGTGTTATTTTCTAATGTAAAGAAATACCAATATGAAAATATGTGCAAACAATACAATAAAATTAGCACTTTAAAAACATATCAGTTATGATATGATGCAACACACCCTTTTTTAGCTTATGTCACTGGACATATGCAAGTTTTTTATGGAAAACCAAAATGGCTGAAAGCAAGTATGTGAAAAATAGGGTAAAATTAAAACTTGCACAGCTTCATTATTTAATGAAATATTACAATGAAAATATGGGCAGACATAAAACCCAATCAGCACTTTAAAATGATACCATATATGATGTGAACCATTGTTTATAATCGAAGTTTTATTCGCTAAAACTATGAAGAGTTTAAATTGAAAATCAAATGCATCGGCAAAATGGGATAATTAAAATCTGGTGTAATTTTATTATCTAACAGAATATCACTATAAAAAGGTGTGAATTCATTAAACCGAATCAGTACTTTAATGCAAAAATCAAAATAATAATATCCAGGTAACATTTTCTTAGTTTAATGTGTCACAAGTTTACTGAAATTGGAGCGAAACCTGTGTTTCAGAGAATAGCGTAAAAATGCAGTAATGTTTGTAACGATTCTTACCGTAACCTCCAATGATGTCGCTTGTTTACTGAACTGGTCTGGTAAAAACATTACCCAGCAATTTAAAAATAACATATTCAGTCAATGTCAACAAAGTACTCGCTCTAAATTCGCTCTTTAGTTTGTAGCTTTTACGCGCTTCGCAAACAAAATGGTGTCGTCTATATTGTTCTTCAAGTCTCGCGCAATCCCCTAACATGTGAGAACTCGGCACGCTTTATTATAGAAAATGAGCGACTTTCCAATCTCTGTTATCTACGTCTCTGCTTTAGTGGTGTGAAAAAGGTTGTTTTTAGGTGTTGTTACTTTGTTGACTGATTATGTGACACATATTTTATTACTATATTTCCCATTTAAAAATAAAATTATAGTAATATTATGAAAATTTCGAAATCTTGCATAACTTATCAAATAAAAAACCATTGGATTATTTCCAAATAATGTATCCAATATCATTATTATTTATTTATACACTTTTTACAAATATAACTGTTTAAATGAATAAAAACAATCTTAATAAAACAAAAAAAACATAATTAATTATTTAATGACATAAAAATTAATAAGATATACTTAATAATAAAATCAAACATTAATAGATAAAAAGCACAGTTATGTTTCAATTGCAAGTAATTTTATGAAAAAAAAAGAAAGAAATTCTGATAACATTTTTATATGCTTTGATAAGACTTTATAAAAATTTAAAAGAATACAAATAACTATCGGAACCTTAGAAAACAGATATTCGTAAGAACTAAATCGTAAAGAAACAGCAAAAGAAAACAAAAAATATCTGGGGGTGAATTGTCCAGGGAGCAGGGATGAATTGTCTAGGGGGTGAATTGTCTCCTAGGGGTGAATTGTCTTGGGGGTGAATTGCCTCACTTCCGACCAAAAGTACGAGTTGACTTAGGTACGAGTTGACTAGTTTCGATGCAATCTCTTGCACGACGGTTTCATTACATTCACCTCTGTGTTGGGCTTAGAACGGACTATTGGTTACAATATACTAAATACTCGTTTCATGTAGGGCTGTACTCTCTAAAAAAATATCATAGTTGACTCGAAGGCATGTTTTACATCTTAAACTAAGAAACGACCGAAAAAAAAAGTTGCAAAAACAGTCGATTTTAATTAGCGTCAAGTACTTTTTTGGTTTGAACATGACATATCTTTTTTATTGCATAAATCGATTCCGCTTAGAATGGCCTTTAAGAAAAGGTATGGTTATGGGGGTCTCTATGTGCAAAATGTTGAATTTATTTTCCCTCAAAGTTGTCGCTTTTACATTGAATTATATAGGTAAACTATTTAGTATATTGTGACCTAAACACAAACCTGGCCTAGTCACAAAGGAGCTGTATTTACAGAAAATCATCATTTTTGTGGTGCGATATGACGCGTTTTGGCAAATTTCACGGAACAAATGCTTTTGTTTCATGAATTTAAGGAGCATTGTGAGTTTTTAAGAAAAAAATGCGTTTTCAGAGGAAAATAAGAGAATAAACGTACAAAAACTCTTCTTGAGCATCTCAAATCGCAACAATTTGTGCTGAAAGAACTCATGAACACGTTTTAATAGTTGTTTACTTCTTTTTCTATATAGCTTGTAACAATATTACAGTATTTTGACCGATTGTTATTATTTAGGGTAATCGTTTTACTGCTGAACGCCCGTTATAAATCAAAGTTCCGACCGCGAAAGCCAGATGGCTTATCAGGCGTTATAATAAAATGCATTTTCAAGCATTTCTACGTGAAAGATCGGTCTGAAATTTGGCATGCTCATAGAAAATAGGTTTATAAGTATCGAGAAGTGCTAATTTTTCGCGATGTTAACAGTAAACGTTGTCTTATAGGTTACAATATACTAAATATTCGTTTCATGTAGGGCTGTACTATCTAAAAAAATATCATAGTTGACTCGAAGGCATGTTTTACATCTTAAACTATTGTTCGGGTTTTATCTTTCGGATATAATGGTAGGGCATAAATAGGTGTTCACGACCGAATCCCTGAAATATGATAAACTTGGAGACTTTAGTAAAGCCTTGCACTAAAAAAGGTTACATTCCACTAAGAAACGACCGAAAAAAAAAGTTGCAAAAACAGTCGATTTTGATTAGCGTCAAGTTCTTTTTTGGTTTGAACATGACATATCTTTTTTATTGCATAAATCGATTCCGCTTAGAATGGCCTTTAAGAAAAGGTATGGTTATGGGGGTCTCTATGTGCAAAATGTTGAATTTATTTTCGCTCAAAGTTGTCGCTTTTTCATTGAATTATATAGGTAAACTATTTAGTATATTGTGACCTATTGTTATGAAAGCGTCTCATTTATGTCATGATCATTCCAAGCGTTCATCATTGAGGTTACAGAATACTAAACAATCTCTTGCACGACGGTTACATTGCATTCACTGCACTTAAGAAAACCATCTCATACCATGATATCTTATATCAGTCTTAATTCATTATTAAAAAAAAATGATATGTTTTTTATGTTAAGAAACCAACATACATACACACGTCGAAGCAATTCCTAACGTCACTCAAAAAAAAGTTTTTGCACGATTTATCGTACATTTAAAAGTCATATTTCTTAATTTAATGCATGCGATCTTAAATATCCAATCAAATATACGCTGAATGCGTTTGTTCGGTTTTATCTATTTTATAGACAAAATGGAGGGCTGAGCCTTTCGCAGAGTTGTATGTGAGAGCAAGGAACGACAAATCTGCGTGGAGATTGGTTTCGATGCGCAACACTATTGGATGTATACACACCTGACTTGGTGAGAAGTAACCTATTCCAAAATGTCTGCTTCAAAGAAGAAAACTGTCGAGCTGTTTTATGATGTAGTTTCGCCCTATACATGGTTTGCATTTGAGGTGAAATACATTTTTAATTATGAAATTAGCGAATCAGTTGAATCGTTGGTGATTACATTAAGATTTCCTAACTTTCTGTTACTTTACCGGCTCGCCCCTTTTCTTTTCGTCCTCGGACATAACTATGGCCTGAACCTTGATGCACAGCAGGTGGAAGTTACGAACCCAGGATAGTATTTTTTTAATTTTTTAGGAGCCCAATACATTCAACTTAATATATAACATCATGTTTAATGAGAAAAAAAATGAAAAAGAGCATGAAAAAAAAATCCCCACTTTCTGATATTGGAATCATAACAAGGTCATTAACTAGAATTTATCATAGACCTGTCTTCGCAGGCCGCAAAAATGTCAAAAGTAGCTTTAATCCAAAGCACCCCTTGATCCTCCTATTGGCAATTGGACAAGTGGTTGCATAAGCATGCATTATTTGACACGCCTCGTTGTTTTAAAGGAATAGGAGGTTTCGGGAATTACAATAATGACGTCACGTTTGTGCAAGCTGAACTTTTGGCCGTCAACACTGCGGCCATTTTGCTATTGTTTGCATTTGATGAGCCGCATCGTAATAAGGTTACCATAATACTCTCTACTTGACACATATTCGCGACCCTTTTTAAGAACAAATACAATACTGAGAAATTGAAATTCTTTCAGAATAAATTGATTTCAATGAAAGAACACAAAATTAATAAAGACGAAAACAAGCAACAAATAGATAGATTTTATTTAATCAACACGAACTGATTTGAACCTATATGTCTGTAAAAACTTAGCTTGTTACAGAATTATTAAATCCTCTTGATAAATGTACTTGTTTTTATTTAATTGTCCACACCAATTTTGACACCCTTTGTGTTTACTTGCCCCTTTGTTCATCACCAACCGATTATCTCGATATGATCAAATACTGTCAAGACAATTACTAAGAAAACAGGGTGTCATAAACCCGAGGACCTATACCCTGCATATTCCACGTGTCTGGTCATTTAACAAAATTTATGATACCTCCATATCATCTCTTGGCATATTTAGCAGTCATTTAAGCCAAATACTTTATAGTTGCTTTAATAAAATATTTGAACATATTTGACAAATAGACATTTGTCCGAAATGGATTGACAGGAAGTATAAAATGTATAATGTTTATTAGCCAGTTTAAACATAACAATGAAGTGTTATAACTACAATTTAAAAAAGTATTACAAATTTTCTGTTACACACTAAACGTATTTAACGGGTAAATGCAAATGTAAACTCCGCTATAACGGGTAAAGATCATGCGCGTTACTGCAGTGTTCGAAATATCATCACGAAAACATGCAAACACGTTTGATCATAGTAGGGATATAAAATACTTGCGTAAAATAAATTAAATGTATAGAGTTATGGTATCAAAAATGCTAGATTTGTATTGCTCATTAACACTAGTAAAGAGTTTTCAATATACATGCACATGCCAGTTCAATTTTCAAAATATTCAAATTTTTTTTATTTGAATGCTTATTAAATTTATTAATATTTTCATTCAATGTAAATGAAACGAAAATGTTTTCAATGTAAAAAAAAATTAAAACAGCATTAAAAGATTGAAATGTTTGTCGCATTTTAAGGGCTTTGTTTTCTAACTTATTCAATGCACCTTGTTGATGATAAAAAACACTTTTGCATTCACACCACTTATAATTATAATCAAATTATTATATGTTTTATTATTTTTAAATATCATTTCTTACTTTAAGAAAGAATTCGTGTATTTATATTTTGTTTGTGTGAAATTGTCAGTATTTAGTCTTCCGACGACCTTTCCTCTTATACAATGTAAATGGCAGCTATCGAGAGTGTTGACGGCCAATTTATTTTTAGTAAGTTAAACGGAAAATCCCTCTTGTGACGTCAAAGGAAAACCTCCTATAGGACGCGAGCTATCGATTAAGGGGCAAAAACTAAAAAATAATGTTTGAAAGTCTGTTGAAGATTTATTCGGTTGACAAACGGACTGTAAATTAATATTGCTTGGTTATCGATCAACTGTGAGTTAACGGCTGGTCAGATTTTTTTTAAGTTAACTTTTTTTTAAAGGTTGTCCAATTGCCCATAGGAGGATCAAGGGATGCTTTGGATTAAAGCTTCTTTTGACATTCTTGCGGCCCGCGAAGACAGGTCTATGATAAATTCTAGTTAATGACCTTGTTATGATTCCAATATCAGAGGGTGAAGATTTTTTCATGGCTCTATGTGAATTTCTTTTCTCATTAAACATGACTTTATATATTTATTTGAATATATTGGGCTCCTAAAAAAATAATTTATAAATAAATAAATACTTATTCTCTATTCAGGGTTTGTTACTTCCACCTTCATGGTGTACTTTTAGCGAACTACATTGACCTCTCGTGTCAATAGTTCTTTGTTAAATGCCTCTTTTCTCAATAATGTTGGCAAAACCTAATAAACTCTTTCTTGTCATTCATATTCTATATTAAAACTATAATTCTCATACTGATTTAGCCTCTTTAAATCGTTGCTTAAGCAGTGTCCATTCTAGACCACTTGATTTGAGATATTTTTCAAAAGATCACGCACATTTTCATTTTCAGCTGTGCGCTCGATATCCATGAGGATTTGTCGAGATCAAAGCGATATTGTCGAATGACACTTCCGAAAAAAATTTATAGCCCATTTACGATCGTCTGTTAATTACATGTATCTCTTTAGTCAACTAAAGACAGCTTAAAGGCGGAGCCTCATTGTGATGGGAAATCAATATTTGCCAATGACAGCAGGGGTTTTTCAGCACTGTCTGCGCCTCCGAAAAACGGAGGCGTCCCCAAAGCAAACAGACCCGATCCCAAACAGAAATTATAAAAAAAAATCCCAATTTCCAAAAAAAAATATTAAAAAAAAAAAATTTTTTTTTTTAGAAAGAAGTGCCTTATGACTTATGATCATTAGATTATTATTGTCCAGCTGATATGTATTATACCAACAAGCACTGCTGTGGTTGAGCGAGGATTCAGCACCATGAACCTGCTGTGCTCCCCATTATGCAGCACATTCACACAAACCAAACTTACTCATCTGATGCTTACCTGCATTGAAGGTCTAGATCTGAATGACAAAACATTGGAGGAGCTGTGTGATGCTTTCAAAAACAGAAAGCAGAGACAAATTATGCTGTAACTTGTGTGACGAACCAGTGATTGTTTTTGTAAAAAATATCTGCTATAGGTTTTTGACTGTACAGTTCTTATCTCAGAGTGTAACTGTAACTAAAAAACAAAATTGCAGTACTTGAATAAAGGTTGATCATGCCCAATATTGCATGTGTTTATATAAAGAAGACAAAATAAAAAATAAAAACAAATTTATTTTTTAAACCACTGACTTATTCAAGCATGATAAATGCACAATGTTTTACCAAAATGAGACGTTTCATCGAAGCAAAAATTCCCAAAATGGACAATTTTGTTGATAAAAAATTCCCAATTTGGTCCGACTCCTTTTCCCAAAATACGCAGAAAAAACCTGGACAGCGCACGCTTTGAATGAGCGACAGTTTTCATAGCAAGTCAATGCCTGCAGTGAAATCATACAGGTGACGCGTGATGTAATTGTCATAAGCGCGTGACACTAATAAATCTGACCCTATGGTGTACACCGCCACGATGAAATCGCGGCCAGTTACTTAGAAAACTGACAATTGCAACCTTATGGAAATTGTGCATTTTGTGCATAATATTGTCAAAACATTTTTTGTCCTCTACCAGGTTCACCGGAGGGGACTTATGGTTTGCACTCGGTGTGTCCGTCAGTCAGTCCGTCAGTCTGTGAGTCTGTCACACTTTACTGGATCCTGCGATAACTTTAAGTTCTTAATATTTTTTCATGAAACTTGAAACATGGATAGATGGCAATATGGACATTATACACGTCATTTTATTTTGTTCCCACTTCAAAAATTCTGGTTGCTATGGCAACAAATAGACTAGAAATACTGCTGAAAATGGTGTTTTTTCTGGATCCTGCGATAACTTTAAAAGTTCTTCATATTTTTTCATGAAACTTGAAACATCGATCCATTCTGGTTGCTATGGCAACAAATATAAAAAAAGAAAAAAAATCTGACAATGGTGGAGCCAGTAGGGGACATATATTGCTTGGCAATAGTCTTTTTCAACCTGTTATTATTTAAATAAGCATTTAAACAAATTAATGTTGAGTTCATTCAGGGGTCTAGCTAGCTTCAAAATTTAGGGAGAAGTAAATCAGTCAATCAATGTCTGGCACAAAGTAAATCATTTAAAGCGGGAGATGTTACTTTGCCATAATGAAATTAATGTGGGAAATTAATAATCCCTGGGCAAACAAATCACCCACTCGCTAGACCCCTGGTTCATTACACACAACCATAGAAGTTTTGTTCAAATCTCACTTGAGCATGATTAAATTTTAAATCAAAAACACACTTATGAATATTAATGTTAATTCGAGGTTCACAAAGTCTAGCTTAAAATAAACAATACTCATGTTTTCATGTTGAACCCTTGTCTCGATAAAAAGAACTTGCAAAAATTGTGGTGCATGTACACCGTTACATCCTATGATCCGCATGAAAAGCGTAGGTGTATCTATTGTTGTGACAAAGTTTATGTATTTATTCATAAACTGGCCTCCTCGGAGCATAAATAAGTAACCTATACACGTTGGATTCCAAATTTCAACAGTTGAGAATATTGTTGGGCCATTCCTGGACTTGAACCAGAGCTATATGGACCAGTTCCCTTCTGACTGACCTTACATTTATATTGTTGTGTTTCTGGGAAAATGAAAAATTGTCGCCATGTACTTTCTCCATTAACAATAAGATCTCCCCAAAAGTCTCAAAAATGGGACAATAGTGAAAGGCAGCGAGAGTCCCTGCTTATTTTTTTGGGGGGGTAGGGGGGGGGGTACTCTCCACATGCCTTTTTAACCCCAATTCATTGCTTTTTCTATAGCCCTAAATTTGCTGGAAGGCCACTAATCCAAGTAGACCATTTTAATGGTAGAAATCTGAACGTTTTGATGTTAATTAATATCTGTGTAGTTTACTTATTTTTGTTCATTACGCAATAGCTCCACCCATTCAAACATTTCATTAAACAACATTATCTCAGTCAAAGGCAAACTCAATATGGGTTTGTCTAGCCGGCCAGTGCACTTCACTACACTGAAAGTCGTACTATGTTGCAACCTAGGTTTTCAGCTGCTGTTGAAATTTATGACACTTGGATCAATACAAGAATTGAATTTAAAAAAATTGTATTCATTATGTTTCTATTGATATAATAGTTAACATAGTGCTCTTTCATTTCACAGGTTTTGTGCAGGTATCAGCATAGATGGAACATGAATTTACATCTGAAGCCTGTGTTTCTTGGAGGAATCATGAAAGGGGCAGGTTAGTTTCTGATGTGTTTGCATAACAGTATTCACACATAATTGTTTCGTTCAAAGGTTTGGCCTATTCATTAGTAAAGTGTTGAATCACTTATCCGTCTTTTTCAGCTTGTTAGTGTCTGTAATTAAAATGTATATGATAACTATAACTTTATATACTGTATGTAACAAATGTAGTGTTAATATTATGTAGGCAATTTAAAACAACAGCTGACCACAAATGAACACCATTTCAAAGAAATGTGATCATTCATGTACATGTATTATTACACATGCCTTGAAGTTGATAATGGCAGTTGATTTTTGAGTAGTTATCTAGACTAAAAGTATGAAACAAAAATTCCTCTTGGGTCTGAATATTACCATAAATTGAAGTGTCACTTAACATCCCACTGTTCCTCCTATTAAAGTGCATTGTTGAGCTTTTTTTTTTATTCATCTCATTACTCTTAATACCATTTCTTCTTGGTATTAGTTTAAATTTGTGCACTAAAATAATATTTGACAATTTTATCCTTTGACTTAACTGTTAATCATTTGAGAACCATTTGCAAATGAGCATTGCGCATAAAGCCTAGTTTTTAGTCTAATATGATGATTGTTTCAGATAACCAACCACCTGCTATGGTTCCCAATAGAGGACTATACATGAGGAAAGAGCTAAAACTGCTTGCAAAATACTTCCAGGTCCCCCTTATTGAGCCTGCGGTATGCTATTGCTTAATACTTAGTCTATATTGTTAGTGTAAATAATTTACACTGTCCTGATAGATTTAATTTAGACAGTTTCAGCATTTTACTCAAATGTGTCAAAGACCTTAATTAATGCTCATTTGGCACATTTTAGTAATTGTATTTCTCCGGTCAGGCAGCATAAAGCAGTCAGACTGTCTGTCTGTCTGTCTATCTTTCCATTTGTCCTGTATTCTGTTTTCGGAATTTTTTCAAAATGCTTTCAGATATTTCCTTTGTGTGTTAGCTTGCATGACTTACAGATCAAGGTTGAGTTTCATTCCGGTCCATTGATTTTTGGAGCAGAAACAGTCCTTTGACTCAATTTTTTTCTCTAGAATAACAGTTTTCTATTATTTTTATGCCCCCCTTCGAAGAAGAGGGGGTATATTGTTTTGCTAATGTCGGTTGGTCGGTTGGTCCGTCCACCAGATGGTTTCCCGATGATAACTCAAGAACGCTTAGGCCTAGGATCATGAAACTTCATAGGTACATTGTTCATGACTGGCAGATGACTCTTATTGATTTTCAGGTCACTAGGTCAAAGGTTAAGGTCACAGTGACTCGAAATAGTAAAATGGTTTCCGGATAATAACTCAAGAATGCTTATGCCTAGGATCATGAAACTTCATAGGTACATTGATCATGACTGGCAGATGACCCCTAGTAATTTTCAGGTAACTAGGTCAAAGGTCACGGTCACAGTGACTCGAAACAGTAAAATGGTTTCCTGATGATAACTCAAGAATAATTAGGCCTAGGATCATGAAACTTCATAGGTACATTGATCATGACTGGCAGATGACCCCTATTGATTTTCAGGTCACTAGGTCAAAGGTCAAGGTGACAGTGACAAAAAACATATTCACACAATGGCAGCCACTACAACTGACAGCCCATATGGGGGGCCCCTTGTCAAATAAAAACGCACTTTTTACCAAAACACACATTAAGCGCACTTAAAATCGCGTTAATTGTGTGGTTTTTTTTAATATGTGCGTTTTCAGTGTTCAAAGGTGCATTTTGTGTGTGTTTTTTTCATCTGTAAGTGCGCTTTTGAGTGTAGATGTGAGCAAAATGTATGTGTTTTTTTATCTAAGAAGTGCGTCTTTTATTTAGGAAGTGCGTTTTTTGTGTGTTTTCTTCATCTGTAAGTGCGCTGTTGAGTGTAGATGTGAGCAAAATGTGTGTTTTTTATCTAAGAAGTGCGTCTTTTATTTAGGAAGTGCGTCTTTAATCTAATAAGTGTGTTTTAAGGTTTACAGATGTGGGTTTTTTCTCACAAAAGTGCGTTTTTCTATTTTGATGTGCGTCTTTTTTAAGCATAAGTTAGTCTTTTATTTCATAAGTGCGTTTTTATCATATGATCTGTTTGAAACGGATGTATCTAAAAAGACACTTGTTTAACACACTTCTTAAAAAGTGCGTCTTTAACAACCGTTTAGCAAATGTTGTACTGAAATTGAACAAGAAACAAAATTGTTGCAGGCTCTAACAATTTATTTACATCAAATGAATAAACATAGACATATATCTCAGTAACCTGTAATAATATCAGGGGCAGTTTGAATAATTACTGGTTGCCCATATTAACCTGTTTAATGTTTACATACTTTATCATACAATTTCGATGCATACCCTATTGCTTTCGTTTTAATCTCAAACATTTCTTAAAATTTCCAACTTAATCAGACTGTGGGTAACTTATTAAAAATATTGAAAGTGTCAAAAGTATTATGTGGGCTTGATAGTATCAATTATATTTCCTCAACATAAATAAGTATTTGAACTTTCTTATACTGATATTTATACCCTAATACAATTAATGTCTACCACATCGACCATAAACATACATTTTAAAAGACAATAAAAGTATATTTATACAATTAATATTATTTGCTAAAACCATTCAGCATGTTATATTTAAATATTTACAATTAAATATAATGTGTTAAGGGTGCTGTGTATTATTCAATAAATATTTTGGTGTTGAAATGACTGCCTTTTATCAGTATTTCTCAAATTATGTAACTTTTGGCTTAGACACAGCATGGAATCAGGTAAGAGAATAGCCAGTCCCTATCAGTCCTCCATCTAAGCCTAACTAAGGGGTGTTGATATACTTTTGATTTGTTCAGGCACCATCTATTTCAGAACCACAGATAGGAAGTTATTTTTTGAACCAAGCAGCATCAGCAATTGACTTTTAGCTAGATTTTAGGTACATGTATCAAGTGAACAACATTAGACTTATTATTCTAGTGTAAAATGTCTTGATATACTCTCAGCATGAAGTATTGTGTGATGAAAAAAATGTGTTTTTACTACAATGTGTAAATCAACAATAAGTTTGTTGCAAAGGAGATTAAAAGTGGGTGGTTAAAGACATATTCAGTGATATGGTCTAGCTCAACAACTGCCTCTATTTTTGGAATACTGAAGAACAGTCTGTTGTAACAGGTTTGTATTTTCAATTCTGCATTCCTTTTTTATGTCCCCCACTATAGTAGTGGGGGACATATTGTTTTTGCCCTGTCTGTTGGTTGGTTGGTTGGTTGGTCTGTCTGTTTGCGCCAACTTTTGTATTGTCACTGGGAAATGTAAATGGATGAGTAAATGTAATGCATTTTTAAGGAAAAAACAACACCATTTGAAATATTATGGCTATATTTTATGGTTATTGTCATCTTAAAGGGGCCTTTTCACAGATTTTGGCATTTTTTACCTTATTCATTAAATGCTTTTTATTGATAAATGTAAACATTGGATCGTAAAAGCTCCAGTAAAAAATCAAGAATAAAATTTAAAAAAAAGGAAAAGAACATTGCCCGGAGCAGGTTTCGAACCAGTGACCCCTGGAGTCCTGCCAGAGTCCTGAAGTAAAAACGCTTTAGCCTACTGAGCTATTCCGCCGAGTTCACATACTTGACGTATTTTATACCTTATATAAGCAATCTTCGTAGTTTCACAAAATTTAACGACAAAAACAGAACTCTCCAAATTATTCAATCGTTTCGCGTTGCAACGCTTTATAATTTTTAGGTTTTAAAATCGTCAAAAGATGCATATATAATGGCTATATTAGACCATGGTAAATGTTCAGTATTACTGTTTCCTCACAAATATCATAACTAAAACGAAAATTTGCGAATCTGAAACAACTTTTTTCAATTTTGTCAATTTACCAAAGCGTGAAAAGATCCCTTTAATGTTATTTATACCTATTTTTGGTCATTAATGAACAGATTTTTCTCCCCCATATTAAATAATCTTTTAAATTTAAAGGTTAAACCCCATGGTGGCCGTGAAATTTACATTGATCAGAAGATCCTTTGGAAAGAATGTGCATCATTGCATCACCTGCCAAAAAAGAGAGCAAAAGGGAGACTACCTGATGTATGGACTTGAATACCAGGTTTTACCCTGCACAAGCTGGCCGACATGAGGAGAACAGGAGTGGGAAAACCGCGCCCTCTCCTTGACCAAGAAAAGCTGGATTTGTTTAGAGGTAAAACTATACAGGGTACTGGTTATTGCATTTTAAAGGTGTCACACTTCCGAACAGTCCACAACGCAAAATGAGACCACGTATCTTGGTACATTTTTGAACAGTATTTTCTATCAAACGTATTTATTTATGAAAAGCGTTAAGTCACATGTCATCAGGGGATTAAAATTGCAAAATAAACAACCAAAAACAACCAGCAAACAAACTAGTTTTGATTTAAATTGATAATTTTTATAGCAACGAGATTACCATAACAGCAATATTCAACACTTACATTATAAAATATCTTTCAGGACCTGATCACATGAGATCATGCACGAGACGCATCCCGCAAAGGCCATGACAGTATATTAGTTGCAAAGAAGTTTGACCGGCTGGTGGCAGACTTGGAGAGAAAGATGAGAGCTGCACTCTGCCGCCTCAAAGAAATGCTGACAGGCCTTGATTGATATGCATCTTTCTTATGTATATAGCTGTTCGTGTGTATATACTGTACATGTTAATATAGTATGCTATTATTTTTTGTTTATTTATAATCAAATTATGTTTATATTTATTTCATCAAATTGCCATTGATATTTAATTACTCATGAATGTTAAAAAATGTTGGTGTACATTAAAGTATAAAATTGAATTATCTTGTAATTATTAAAAAACACAAATATATATGTTTATATAATTATTGTTTTTTATTGCATATCTGAATTAAAAAAACTTTTAACAGCATATAATTGAATCAACTGTTAAGGCAAAAGATGCACCTTTAACGCACATGTGTGCTTTTTGTGAGTGCGTTTTTTACTGCCATTCATGTGCGTAAATTGTGCGTTTTGTGTGGGTTATAACTGCGCTTAACGTGAGTTAAATGTGCGCTTTTTAAAATAAAAAAGCGCACATTTAACTCGCTGAAAAGCGCAGTTTTAACCCACTTAAAAGTGCACATTTTACACACATGTGCGCTTTGATGTGGGTTATAACTGCGCTTAAAGTGAGTTTAATGTGCGCTTTTTAAATAAAAAAGTGACATTTAACTCGCGAAAGCGCACGTTTAACGCACATAAAAGCGCACGTTTAACGCACATAAAAGCGCACATTTAATACACATGTGCGCTTTTATGTGGGTTATAACTGCGCTTAAAGTGAGTTAAATGTGCGCTTTTTAAATAAAAAAGCGCACATTAAACTCCAGAAAAGCGCACATTTAACCCACTTAAAAGCGCACATTTTACACACATAAATGGCAGTAAAAAATGCACTTATAAAAAGCGCACGTTTAACGCACATTTAACGCACATAAAAGCGCACATTGAACACACATGTGCGCTTTTATGTGGGTTATAACTGCGCTTTAAGTGAGTTAAATGTGTGCTTTTAAAATATAAAGCGCACATTAAACTCACGAAAAGCGCACATTTAACACACTTAAAAGCGCACATTTTACACACATAAATGGCAGTCAAAAACGCACATATAAAAAGCGCACGTTTAACGCACATAAAGCGCACATTTTACACACATAAATGGCAGTCAAAAACGCACTTATAAAAAGCGCACGTTTAACGCACATAAAGCGCACATTTATCCACAAAAAGCGCACATTTTCTTGTTTGTTTGTTTTTTTTTAAAAATCACTCGACAAGAAAGAGCGCACATTAAACGCAGTGCCAATACCGCCACGTTCAACTCACGCAAAACATACTTAAAACGTACAATTCACACACTTTGTTGAGAAGGGCGCATGCATGTTTTACAAACAGCCCTTGTTTTCTTAAATTTATTTACCTGATTTTTGGTGTGTGAGTGTACTAATATGACTAACAGGTCAAGTTTAAGTTTTGTTCTGGTCCATTGGTTTTTTACAAAGAAACAGGCCTTGTTGTTTACATTTTTCTCTAAAATAACAGTTTTCCAGATTTTGAACCAGGTTTTCCAAAGGAAAAAACTGGTTATTAGATTGGTTATAAGATTCCTTCATTTCTCAACAGATTTCAATGAAACTTTCACAAAATGATTTTCACAAAGTGCCCTGGTGCATATTGTCAAGATTTTATGATTCGGTTGAAATCAAGGTCGCAACAATTAAAAATAGATTGAATTTGACACAAGGTGGGTAACCAGGAATAATTAGGAACAATGCACATTTTGAATCGTCTCCCTTTATCAGACTTGTAAATCAAGGTTGCCACGACTAAAAATATATGGAATTTTACATAAGGGGGGTAACTAGGAACAATCAGTTACAATGCACATTTTTAATTGTCTCCCTTTATCAGACTTTTTTTTCAAATTGAAAACCTGGTTTTGTGACAATTTTGTCCCTTTATTTCCTAAATGCTTGCAGATATTTACTTGATTTTTGGTGTGTGAGTCAACTTACATTGATTACAGATAAAGTTCAAGTTTCGTTCTGGTCCATTGAGTGTTGACGAAGTTACAGTCCTTGGACTAAACAATTTTCTCTAAAATAGCTGCTTTGCAGCTTCAAAGTGCTGAAGGGGACATTATGTTTCACAAACACAGCCTTTTTTCTTTGTTAAAAATAAGAACCTGTCTTAAACACTATGTGTCCTTTGAAATTGCTTTAAGATCTGCAGAACTGATATTTTTTTATTTTAGTGTTATAATGTTTTGAATTTCTGTACTTCAATAGAAAAGTGAAATAAACTACACATTTTAATTGATTCCATAACAAAACAAATCAAATTCCTAGCATACTGAGATGAAGTGTTTTTTGTTTCGTCTAGAACACTGCAGAGATGATGTTTGTGAAAGGAACACTGAAGACACAGCGCTTCATCACGGCTGTTGACATGATGGACTCTACCAAGACAGAGGAGCTCTCACGACAGATGTGGCATCGCAACTGGAGTCGGGTATGTGGGAGGGGCTTTTCCTTGTTGGGTGCAGGGGTAGCATTAACTTAATTGCTTTATGGGAATGTTTATTGGGTCCAGAAGAGAGAAATGTAAGTTCACAATAATTCATTCATTATACATGTAGTCAGTTCTATTATTTGCTCATATGCCATTCTTATTCACTTGCATTAGGTATGATGGCAGGCCATTCATGGTTCAATAAAGGGGTAGTATTGGCTTAGTTACTTTATGAAAATGTGTAAAGGGTCCAGAAGAGAGAAATGTAATAATATTTCATTGCTTGCAGCAATCCATTATACATGTAGCCAGATTTATTATTTGCTATATTTATTATATATTATTATATGGCTTTCTTATTTACTTGGATCAGGTATGATGGTGGGCCTTTCATGGTTAGATCTGGAGGTTTTATCCACACTGATCCTGTATGAAATGTATAAGGCTTCCAGAAGTGTGCATTAAGAGAATATAAAGATTTAAATAGTACTTTGCTAGAAGCAAGGTATGACACATTTTGTCAGATCTATTATTTGGGCATGTGAATAGGTTATGTTAACACCTGATTTAGATGTTCTCATGTTTGAACTGGACAGTTGCCATATATTTCTATTATTTTTGTTATTACAGGATGAAGACATTACAGAACCAGAAAGTCTAAAACAGGTGATTACAAGTTATTGATTGTTTCAGATACTATACCAAGAGTGACTGGAAACAATTGATGTTAATTATCTCCCTTTTCAAAAAGATATGTTGAAAAAGTGTGTTTAATGTAGATGTCTACAGCATTTGCCATATTACATTTGAAGCTATCTCCAACTTTTTTTTTTGGAAATGAAAGATAAATTTCCTTTCATCCAAAATCACAAATATAACATTATGCTCATTTCAAAATGACAGACAAATCTCATTTTTGATTTTGAATGAAATATTTGAACCGCTTAACACATGATTTTCACAAGCGATTATTTGCTTATAATATATTGCAAGTTTTTTAAAACATAATTTACATATGTGGAAGCTTAAAATATAATTAAGCTTTGGGTAAAATTAATCATCCAAAAAACCAATTACTGTTACCTATATGTATTTTGATCAAAGTTTATTAAATGACCACTTGCCAAATTATTTTATCTGCCTACTAAGCCACATGATATAGATCAGTATCTCCTGGACAAAAGGTAGCTTACAATCAGCATGTTAAGGATAAACCTGAGTGATTTTGGACAGTATTTTTCTACCACACTTGCTAGAGAAAAAGTTAATTAAACTAGTTATAATCAGAAATTATATTAAATGTTCTAATTCACAAACCTCAAAACTCTCTTATTTCCTTATAATGGAAATTGTGACTTATTTGGCATAAGTAACCCTCAATGTTCATAACGAAATACCACATATTAAATCATAATTAGAGATGATTGCCATTATTATTAAGTGTTAAAACGTCTTGCGTGGGTTATTTGTAGATAAAAAGATAAGAGCAATAATTATCACAAGTATATGCCACTTACATGAATTTGAAATACATGAAAAAAAGGGTTATTAGTATTTTTGTCACCTACCAGTTTCACCGGAGGGGACTTATGGTTTTCGCTCTGTGCGTCTGTCTGTCTGTCTGTGAGTCTGTCTGTCTGTCACACTTTTCTGGATCCTGCGATAACTTTAAAAGTTCTTCATATTTGTTTATGAAACTTGAAACATAGAAAGATGGCAATGTGGACATTATGCACGTCATTTCATTTTGTTCCTACGTCAAAAATTCTGGTTGCTTTGGCAACAAATGTAAAAATCAAAAAAATCTGACAATGGTGGAAATTTCTGACAATGATGGAGCCGGTAGGGGACATATATTGCTTGGCAATAGTCTTGTTATTATTAAAAAAAAATCTGCATCTTCTGTACCTATGATGACAAATTATTGAGTCTCATATCTATGCCCAGAACACATAATATAATATCAGCAATTCTAGCCTAAACATTTTTGAGGGAATTTATACATGTACCCGTATATGAATCTAACACCTTTGATTAATTAACCCTTTACCACTCAGAGATGCATTTTGACACATTTGTAGTCCCTTGGAAAGTTATATTTATTTAAAGACTTTTCTTTCTAGATTCAAGTTTTAAAGGCTTCATTTCCAACCCTTAGATACTGGTGAGCAGCAAACAGCATAAACCTGAACAGACTGCCAGTTACTCGCAGGCTGTTCTGGTTTTATGCTGTTTGCACATAGCCTTTTTATGCCCGCGGATCAAAAGATCGGGGGCATATTGTTTTTGGCCTGTCTGTCATTCATTGTGTGTGTTCCAAACTTTAACATTGGTTAAAGTTTTGCATAACTTCTGCAATATTGAAGATAGCAACTTGATATTTGGCATGCATGTGTAGCTCATGGAGCTGCACATTTTGAGTGGTGAAAGGTCAAGGTCATTCTTCAAGGTCAAAGTTCAAATATATGGCTTCAAATCGGCGTAATAGGGGGCATTGTGTTTCTGACAAACACATCTCTTGTTCACTTCGCTTCTGAGAGGGAAAGGGTTAAACATCATTTATTTGGCAGTTTTAGAACAGCCAATGTAAGAAAGATTGTTGATGGGTAAAGCTAAAGAAAAGAAGTACAGCCTGTGAAATGTTCACATCAAATATACTTATTTCGAGTACATTTAACTCCAGAAAAACAGCGTCCATGACGTCAAGATTTTAATTGTGAACTTTATTCAAATACTAAGACACAATATAAAATGGTGATGATAATGGGATGCTAAGGGGTTTGTCAAGAATCGTATCTGATTGGTTGATCATTGGGATGTCAGCTCCTTTGACAGGTGACATGTGGTCAATTGTAAAGGAAAAATTAGCATATAATAGTCTCCAATTTTGTTTTCTATTTTATAAATGATTAAATGATTAAATTAGAATGTCTTTGGATACTGTGTCAAAAATACTATTCGTAGATACCAATTGTATAGTAATTGTGTAGGCACTGTCTGAAAATATATGCCTAGTTATCATGAAATCCTACACCAAGTGAACTTTAAAATGATGAAACAAATAATTTAATATACAGAAAACATGTTTATGTAAGTGTAATCAATAAAAAAAATTGCCTTGTATATTATTTTTGAGCCCAAACTCAATCATATTTTAAGTCATCCATCATCACTCAAGAAATCCCTAAAATCAACAACTATTGTCTATATATGACCAGGCAGGTAAGCGTGCGGGGCTGTCAGACGCACAGATCACCCGGGGTCTCGAGGACATGCAGAGCAGCAAGGTCAAGGACAGATTGAAACAGTTCACAGATGAGGCCTTGAATCATGGGGTCGGTATCGGGGCTCATGTGTTTAAATATGTTACATTATTTAAAGAAGGTAAAATACATTACTGTTTGAGATCTTGAAATAAATTAAGGGTAAGTATGGGATGCTTTAATGTGTAATAAAAACATTATTAAAATTATTAATTATCACATTTTTCTGAAGCAAGATTGAGTACAGGTTATAAGAGGTCACCTAGGATGTCTTGAAGCATGATGCACTAACAACTTCAAAGTATATAGTTATGTAAGGTTCTTGTTAAAGTTGCTACATCACAGGATGCTTAAAATAAAAAAAGAGAAAAAATATTACTTCAATTTTACCAAAACAAGTTTTTTTTTATTTTATTGTACTGCCTGTAAAGGCATTGTTGACACATTATACAATTTCAAAACTTAATGGATAAGTCGTTTCAGTACATTCTATTAAAGCTGATTTCAAATGCGTCTCAAGACAGTTTTTCAGCTTTTTATAACAAACGTTGTTGTTAGTTTACCATGTGGGCATAACTTACCAAGAAAATTTAAACTTCCTTAGTCCCCTAGATTACAAGCAAGAACTTTTAAGTTAAAAGCAGTTCAAAGGATGAATAACTTAAGCATGGTGGATAAAGCATTTGCTTTTGACACAGAATACCTCATAATAAAGCGCTTATAATTTTTAAGATGGTATTCTAATAAGTGCATTCTTTTTTCCTATATAGCAAAATTGGACAAATTAAAAATAATATGAAAAACATGTTTGTTACTCTAATAGGGACCACATTTATAAGATTACAATTTTTATGTCCCCCACTATAGTATTGGGGGACATATTGTTTTTGCCCTGTCTGTTGGTTGGTTGGTTGGTTGGTCTGTTGGTTGGCCTGTTGGTTGGTCTGTTTGCGCCAACTTTAACATTTTGCAATAACTTTTGCTATATTGAAGATAGCAACTTCATATTTGGCATGCATGTGTATCTCATGAAGCTGCACATTTTGAGTGGTGAAAGGTCAAGGTCATCCTTCAAGGTCAGAGGTCAAATATAGGTGGCCAAAATCGCTCATTTTATGAATACTTTTGCAATATTGAAGATAGCAACTTGATATTTGGCATCCATGTGTATCTCATGGAGCTGCATATTTTGAGTGGTGAAAGGTCAAGGTCATCTTTTAAGGTCAGAGGTCAAATATATGTGGCCCAAATCGCTAATTTTATGAATACTTTTGCAATATTGAAGATAGCAACTTGATATTTGGCATGCATGTGTATCTCATGGAGCTGCACATTTTGAGTGGTGAAAGGTCAAGGTCATCCTTCAAGGTCAGAGGTCAAATATATGTGGCCCAAATCGCTTATTTTATGAATACTTTTGCAATATTGAAGATAGCAACTTGATATTTGGCATGCATGTGTATCTCATGGAGCTGCACATTTTGAGTGGTGAAAGGTCAAGGTCATCCTTCAAGGTCAAGTATATGGGTCAAAATTGCGCATGTAATGTCACTTCTGCAATATTGAAGCTAGCAATTTTATATTTGAAATGCGTGTGTATCTCAAGAAGCTGCACATTTTGAGTGGTGAAGGGTCAAGGTCAAGGTCATCCTACAAGGTCAAACATCATATAGGGGGACATTGTGTTTCTCAAACACATCTTGTTGTTTAATGTCACACAATCTTAAATAATTATATATGAATTCTATGTCAAGCATAACTTTTCATCCAAATTGCTGGTGTTAAATCAATCAGTACCTGTTTTTGCCCTTGAGTTTATGATATAATAAAAAATGTTTGATAGAATTTTCTTAATCTCATGTTTTAAACAAGAAAAAATAATTGTAGAAAACACGATGATTTATCAATCTAAAATGTATTTATATACAGGCTAAGATTGTTTAGAAAAGTAGAATGCTTGAAATGTTTTCTTTCAATCTCTTAGATAATAATATGTTGGCTGTATTATCTTGGCATCAAGGTGCAATACAATGTAAACAATATGTGGCAGATACTAGCAATAGTAAGAACGTCATATTATGGATAGCTTTCTGGGCCGTAATGCACCGCCTGCTTATTTATGCCACTGAATTGATATATCTTGAATTGACAAACGAAGTATTTGTAGTTACACTAATTTTTATGCTCTCCCAAAATTTATTTTGGGGGGAGCATAATATAGTCGCTGCTTCGTCTGTCCGTCCGTGTGTCCGTCCGTGCACAATTTTTGTCTGGGCTATTTTTCAGAAACTAATGACCAGAATTCAATGAGATTTTATGGGAAGCTTCACTACCAAGAGGAGATGTGCATATTATCAGCGGGTTCTGGTTGGATGATTTTTCACAGAGTTATGGTCCTTTGAAATTTTCCATTAACTGTACATATAGTGCAATTCTTGTCCGGGCTATTTCTCAGCAACTTATAATGACCGGAATTCAATGAAACTTTATGGGAAGCTTCACTACCAAGAGATGTGCATATTATCAGCGGGTTCTGGTCTGATGATTTTTAACAGAGTTATGGCCCTTTGAAATTTTCCATTAACTGTACATATAGTGCAATTCTTGTCCGGGCTAATTCTCAGCAACTGATGACTGGAATTCAATGAAACTTTATGGAAAGCTTCACTACCAAGAGGAGATGTGCATATTATCAGCCGGTTCTCGTCGGATGATTTTTCACAGAGTTATGGCCCTTTGAAATTTTCCATTGTACATATAGTGCAATTCTTGTCCGGGCTATTTCTCAGCAACTTATGACTGGAATTCAATGAAACTTAATGGGAAGCTTCACTACCAAGAGTAGATGTGCATATTATCAGCCAGTTCTTGTTGGATGATTTTTCATAGAGTTATGGCCCTTTGAAATTTTGCATTGTACATTAGTGCAATTCTTGTCCGAGCTATTTCTCAGCAACTTATTACGGGAATTCAATGAAACTTTATGGGAAGCTTCACTACCAACAGAAGATGTGCATATTATCAGCCAGTTATGGTCGGATGATTTTTCACAGAGTTATGGCCCTTTGAAATTTTCTATAAACTGTACATATAGTGAAATTCTTGTCCAGGCTTTTTCTCTCCAACTACTGACTTGAATTCAATGAAGCTTTATGGGAAGCTTAACTACCTTGAAGAATTGCGCATGTTATTTGTGGGTTCTGGTTAGATGATTTATTTAGAGAGTTATGGCCCTTTGAAATTTTTAAGTTGCTAAACCATCAATCGTATTATTTTGTCCAAAGTTATGCCCCTCAAGACGTTTCCTTTTATCTAAATATATAGTGCAATATTGTGACAAAAAAAAACCTTTGGGGAGCATCACCTGTCTCTGACGGTTTCTTGTTCTTTCTTCAGGCATTTGGTTCTCCAACTATCATTGCTCACACGTCAAACAGTCCAGTGATGCTCTTTGGGTCAGATCGGTTTCCCATTTTAGCCCAAGTTCTTGGTAAGCATTGTTTAGTCAACAAGATGTATTTGTTGTCATTAACAATTTGCTAATTTACATTAGATACACAAGAATGAACATAAGTCAACATGCTAATGATTTGTGCTTTTCCGATCGCCTTATGTCCATCTTTCGTTGTGCTTCATCAACATTGACCTAATGAACACTCAAAAGGCCATGTTTATTGTCCAATCTTCCTTAAACCTGGTAAGAACATTTGTCTCATTTATGCTTTGAGATTGAAACTGGGCAATTCGAGTTATAAAACTAGCTCAATATGTCAAAGTAAAGAAAAAGCTTGTTAACACCCTAAAAGACACTTTCATAGTCTTGTCTTCATTTAAATTTGTGATGGCATTTTTCTTATGGTTTCTTGGAGTTATTTTAACACATTGGAGGTCCAATCATGATAAAACATTTGTTTGAAAAGTAAAGATGGTTCCTGTACATTCATATATTACTGCCAGAGGGCAGGGCAGTTTCCCTTATAGGGCTATATTAACACTCTAGAAGTCACAGTGGTCCAATTATCATGAAACTTGCTCAGAACTGTTTTCCCAATGATATCTTAACAGAGTTTAAATTTTGGTCAGAAAGGGTCATAAACCAATTAACTAGGTAAAATTAGAGGAAAAGCTTGTGAACATTCTAGTTACCACACTTATCCCCTGTCTACTCAGAACAAGTGTCTCGGTTATATCTCGTCAGAGTCCCTTTACCACTTAGATATGTATTTTTATGCATTTGAAGTCCCTTAGAAAGTTAAATTTTATTTAAGACCTTTCTTACTTGTTCAAGTTTTGAAGGCTTCAATTCTGACCCTTAGATACTAATGAGCAGCAAACAGCATAAAACTGGTTTTATGCTGTTTGCACATAGCCATTTTCACTTTCCTTTTAAGTGGGAAAGGGTTAACAGGGTCATGTGGTTTTAAAAACTAGATAATACAATGGAATAAAAGAGAAAAAAAGACACTCTTCAGGCCACATTTATTCCCAAATATTAATAAAGTTTGCAGATTTGAACATTATTTTGTTCAAATGATTCCTCCGCCAGGTGATGTATGAGTCCAGTTCTTTGAAAATCATGGAACAATTACGTTGGGCATTTTTATGCCCCAGGATCGAATGATAGGGGGCATATTGTTTTTGGTCTGTCTGTCATTCTGTCCCAAAACTTTAACCTTGGTTAAAGTTTTGCGATAACTTTTGCAATATTGAAGATAGCAACTTAATATTTGGCATGCATGTGTTTCTCATGAAGCTGCACATTTTGAGTGGTGAAAGGTTAAGGTGAAGGTCATCCTTTAAGGTCAAAAGTCAAAAACTACAATCCAAGGGAAGTAATAAGCTTTAAAGGGAGATAATTTCTGAACCTCCAAATGGTATATTGAAATATTATTTCAAAGTGGCGCAATAGGGGGCATTGTGTTTCGATAAAACACATCTATTGTTTCTTATCTGCTATAGTAAAACCATTTTAGCACTCTTAAAATCACATTGGTTACCTACTCATCATGAAACTTGCTCAAAATATTAAAAAATTATGTGTTATAATGATATCTGGACTGAGTTTTTTGTTTTAAACATGTTGGCTTGTTGTTGCGGCAGTTTCATGTTGTAACCTGGTGAATGCTGCCTGCTCAGAGCAATTAAATTCCTTGAGGATTAATGTGAGCTCCTTAAGGCCTTCGACTTTCTTGTTCATGGTTATGCTGCTGCTGCTGCTGCTGCTGCTGATGATGATGATGATGATGATGATGATGACGACGATGATGATGATGATGATGATGACGATAATGATGATTGCATATTTATTGCTATATTAAAGATTTCTTCAGTTTCTCCATTGAGACTTGCCTTTATTTCTCTATAAGATTTGCTTCTATTTGTCTGTAAAGATCTAATTGCAATATTCTTTAAGGACTTGCTTGTAGTCCTCATTTAAGACAGGATTGTATTATGCCATTAAGACTTGCTGTACTTAAATACTTGTTTGTATTTTGCTTTGAATATTTGCTTGTATTTTGTCAATTAATAGTTCTTTGAATTTCCCAATTAAGACTTGCATTTATTTTCCCATTTAGACTTGCTAATATTTCTTTGATAAAAAATGTATTATATTTTCCCATTTGCTATTAAATAAAATTTATTTCCTCCTTTAAGGAGTGCTTGTTTAACCTTCCACCCATTACCATTAAGATTTGCTTGCTTGCACACCTACCTCTTGCTGTTATTCTCTTCACCGCCCCCCACCCCAACAGGACTTGCTTTTTGCCATATTTTTTGTCAATTTTTAGACTCTGATGTCTCTAAAAGATGGCATTTGCATTTCTTTGATTCGTTGCTTATAATGTTTCAGGTGAGAAATGGGAAGGGCCCATCCCAGGGGGCTGCAAGCTTTAATAACTGAAACCAGCATTTTGTTAGGTTGGACTTATTAATAGGCGGTGGACTTTTCAAGTTGATTTAAGTATTTATTAATGGGCATTCACATAAAAAATAATTATATTTGCATTGAGATCGCTCAGTTATAAGAGTTAGGTTTGGGACTATTACTGTGATAATAACTGAACATTGCTTGTGTGTGTTAATCTAATCAACAAGGGCAGTAATAACTAGCATCCGTGATACTTATTATGCCCCCCTTCGAAGAAGAGGGGGTATATTGCTTTGCACATGTCGGTCGGACTGTCGGTCCACCAGGTGGTTTCCGGATGATAACTCAAGAACGCTTGGGCCTAGGATCATGAAACTTCATAGGTACATTGATCATGACTCGCAGATGACCCCTATTGATTTTGAGGTCACTAGGTCAAAGGTCAAGGTCACAGGTGAAGGTCACAGTTACTGGAAATAGGCATTATAAATTTATAAGGATTAAGCATGGTTCAAACAAGGGAAAGAACTACGGTTTATGCATGTTCTTTTTATTACAGATTTGCCTCCCTTTAATTCATTCAAAATCTCATTTTACAGCAGAGATTCCAAATCTCACCTGTAAATGAGCCCCATATTTACTGCCAGTGCTAGGTTACCTTTTCCCATTTGATCATTCTTAAGTATTGGTATTGTAATGCTGCTACTGCTGCTGCTACTACTACTACTACTACTACTACTACTACTACTACTACTACTACTACTACTACTACTACTACTACTACTACTTCTACTACTACTTCTACTACTACTAATACTACTACTACTACTACTACTACTACTACTACTCCTACTACTACTACTACTACTACTACTACTACTATTACTCCTCCTCCTCCTCCTCCTCCTCCTCCTCCTCCTCCACCACCACCACCACCACCACCACCACCACCACCACCACCACCACCACCACCACCACCACCGTTGTTTACAGTGACAAAAAACGTATTCACACAATGGCTGCTACTACAACTTATAGCCCATATAGGGGGGCATGCATATTTTACAAACAGCCCTTGATTATGGTAGTCGTGAGCTTGTTTTCTGGCAACATGCAGTAAAGGTAGTTTACAAATATTATTGTACATGTTGTTTTTAAAACAACACTGTACTATTTAGTGAGGTGGTAAATTCCATATTGTTGTATGTGCTGAATAATCAATGAATATGTTATGTTAATTATTGAGTATTGTTTTCAAATGTTCATATGTTCTTATCATAAAATCACATATAAAAGATCTAATTTGGAAAAAGGATTTGATTTACTTTAAATGTGTTCGTTTATTGAAACATGTGAGGTGCATTAGCACTAATTATTATACCGTAACACAAACATTTAGGAAATCTTAGATTTACTTGAATTATGTTGTTTGTTTTTTATAAAAAAAAGATCTAAAATCCAAAGGCATGACAATTTTGTATTATATTATTTTGAGTGTACTAAATTATGTTCACAAATTTGCAAATGAAATATGTCGCTGATTGTAAAAATTTACATTTTAATATATTCATAAGTATGATTTGATGTTCTACTTAATAGTGTCTTTTTCCATTTAACAATCAAATAATTCTTATGTAAAAAAGTAAACACATTTTTACAGCAGTACTTTTTGAACTGGAATGATAAACTGAACTTTCAGTGCCCGAAACATACAACAATCGGGATTCATATTTTGCATACAACTCTTTGGTTATGCGGTATTGTCTTTTGCATAGGAAAATACGTCTCATTATTTAATTCCCCACGGTAAAATAACGTAGAAGACCACGCTTTCAAAGTAAGGTTAACAGGAGTTTAGATTAGATCCTTTTTGAAAGGGTAGTATGCCATTTTTAGCTGGGCTGTTTTATGGAGAAAACCCGAGGTATTGTCATAGCCAGCTCATCGTGTCCTTCGTCGTGTCGTCCGCTGTCCGCGTCGTGCTAAAATCAAAGTGCTTCAACCTACAACTTTGAAACTTCATATGTAGCTGCACCTTGATGAGTTCTACATGCCACACTTATTGTTGGGTCACTAGGTCAAGGTCACTGTGACCTCTAAAAAAAAATAATTATTTCAAATTTTCATTTATTCAAAACTGCAACCGCAGCTGAGCGTGGCACCCGTTTTGCGTTGCTCTTGTTAGAACCTCAAGGTTACAATTTTCATATTTATATTTAAGAAAGAAAACGAAAATAAGAAATATATTGACAATATTCAGCATTGACAAACACGTCAATAAAAAGGGCATTATAATATATCGATAATGCCAAACACTTTTCCCGAGGAGGCGCACGTTTTCGCCTAATAAAACCAGTTTTTTTTACCGGATTATGCTAACTCTGTAAATATGATGCGTTCTTTTTATCAAATGAATTTGCTCAATATAAATATCTTAGAATGACTCAAGCAGTACCCAAGTAAAGAAATCTCGGAAAATTCATGTTTACTGCCAAAGATTATGACCGTTTACAAGTTAAAACGGGTCCCACATGTCATGAGGAGCCTCGTTGTTATGGCTTGTAACGATGTCCTCGTATTTCAGGGACATCATAGATACTGTAAAATATTCAATGAAGGTCCTCATATTTCCCTGTAAGGGATGTATTCCACAACAAGAAAGGTTTATTCTCATTTTTCTCTCCGTTTAAATGAGTTTTAACAAGTTCTGAATAGCAAAACTATGCCAATAATGATTTTTAAGCTTTCTTCACATTCGAAAAGGACGTCCTCAGATACCAGATGAAAAAACGCATTCCTCAAATGTGTAGTAGAAGTTTGTGTGTGTGCGCGCGCATTCGCATGAGGATTGTGTTGTTTTAAAAGCTGCAATATGCGATGACGCGAATTATGTAAAACCACTGATTTATTTACTTTCATCGAACGTTGATATTTATTTTGTTTATATGTTTATTTATATAAAAATAAGATTGGTAAACATTGTGGTGAAGTCAGGCCGGAGGCTGTCAAGTACACTTACGATATGTTGACCAACTACCAATCCAACATACGCCGAATGGTAATGGTATTGAACCCGTTCCACACAGGTGACGGGAATGTATCATACACTGCGTTAGGCGGGTAGCCGCGTGATTGTCCGTATCTTTCCTTCAAAAAAGTTCTACACACGTGTTGGGATTGAACATTTCGAGAACAAAGTAAGTTTTAAGTGTTGAGTGCACACTTCTAAAGTAAAAGTTTAATTCTCGATAAGAAAGAGTAGTATACCTGATAAACCTGATTAATGTTTGGTTAACGTTTTACTGTTGCAGAATTTTTTTATGCATTACGTATAATTCTGAAATTTTTGTACATTCCTCACTTAGAGCATGTGCTCAATACATGACCACTTAAGTGATCTCATGAACAGAAAATGTCTTCAAAATGTTCAAAAGAAGCAGCATTGACAAGCTGCGTTCCTAAAAAACACGTGATTTTTATGCACAGACGGACGGACAAAACTACAGACGGTCAAACGTATTAACCCAACATAGAGATTTGCTTGTTCACACTAAAATAACCTACTTGGGCCATGTTCTGACTCACAGTAATAGTGCTTTATTTGAAGACAAAACTAATCAGTGTCTACATAAGTCAAGCCATTTAGAAGTTTAATGTTCCCGCACGAGTGTTCGGACTGCCAGTATTGCTCCGTTATTGACCGTGCTCTGTGATAAAGGGGTTTAATGCATGTGCGTAAAGTGACGTCACAGATTCGCCTGTGGGGTCCGCACAGGCTAATTAGGGACGCCATTTTCCGCCTTAACTGGATTTTACCTAAGAAAAAACTTTCTGTAAACGAAAAATACCATAAAAAATGGAAAGTGTCGTCCCCTATTAGCCTGTGCGGACCGTACAGGCCAATCTGGGACGACACTTCACGCTCATGCATTAAACCGCTTTTTCACAGAGCATGGCAAATATATATGAACGAAATACTGTAAAAGCATTTCAATAAGTTGGTTTGAAAATTTCGTTAGTAAGTTTGACAACTTTTTTATGGACACAGATTCGTTGCTTTCTAACTTTGAACAAAAAAGGAATTTGCGTCGGTCATTAACAAATGTTTCTGCATTAAATTCGTGTATCGGTTTGCCCACGAACTCAATGGAAGTGTTAGGCCCACAAATATGATTGACTTTACAGTATTGGAAATGTATGGCACACAAATATGATTGACTTTAAAGTATTGGAAATGTATGGCCTACGAATATGATTGACTGTATAGTATTGGAAATGCATGGCCCACGAATATTATTGACTACAGTATTGGAAATGTATGAACCACGAAGATGATTGACTGTACAGTATTGGAAATGTATGGCCCACAAATATGATTGACTTTACAGTATTGGAAATGTATGGCCCACAAATATTATTGACTGTACAGTATTGGAAATGTATGGCCCACAAATATTATTGACTTTACAGTTTTACAAAAGACGAGTCACATTTGATTAACTTTATGTTGCTTCATGTATTTCAACATGCTTTCACTGTCGTCTTACTTAACTCTCCATTTACGTCGATAAAGATGCAAGCAGGGAGTTCGCTTAAAGCAAATAGCACCAAGCATTAAAAAACTGACATACACCAGCTTGCAATTGTCATTAAAAAGCACACAGTTGTATTAAGAAAATTAATCGGTTACCCTCCGTTCACACTTAGACGCCGCTTCTACTACGATCAAACCGTGGCCGATCGTGCCAAATCGCAGGAGCAACGTAGTTGAGTCTTCATAAGCGCAGTGTGATCGCGGTAGAGTCTTCATGATCGGAGAGCTCTACGCTCATTTTGAACAAGCTCAAAACAAACGTAGCGGAATCGTGGCCAACAATATTCTGTGTGTATATATATATTATATATATATATATATATATATATATATATATATAGGGACATCGTAGTACGGTCGCCAGGAAGATCATAATTTGCCAAATTGCTCGATTTTGACTCCGATCGGCCTCGATCCGCCCCGATCCAAACCCTTTTCATATCGTGGCTTGATCGGGATGTTCGTCGTAAAGTCGCAGCTCTGTGAGAACGGGGGGTTAACAATAATTGATTTCATGTAAATATACAATACTCAGATAAGGTTACATAGACTCTGGATAGGAGTATATGGCAATAAGCTATTATTGTTTTGAAGATTATAAGTGGAGACATAATTAAATGAATTGAAACTGGAGTAACTTACAAATTAAAAAATTCATTAATTCTTCGCCATTACAGAGCATGCTTTTCGCTCTATACACGTGCGCATTATAACTGTTAGGAAAACATGATTTGAAGCCACTTTCGTATTTAAAGTTAGAAAAACAAAAGCATGATCTGGTAGTTTTCCATCCTCCCTAAATGTTTTTTAGACGCACTTTCAAAGTTCCGCTTAAAACGTATGTGTGGAATGCAGTCAGCACACAAATGTCGAGCTATGTGTTTTTTTTTATCGCATGTCGCTACGGGGCAACTATTGTGCCTGATGTAAGTAGTTTGATGTTGAAATAACTTGGCGTAATTAGGCACAGTGCCAGAAAACTCGTGTTTCTTGCTAGTGTAAATATTTATATTTGACTATAATATTCAGTGAACCCCCTCTGTACCAAAAACTTAGTGGACGAAACCTAATGTCCGGCTTTCAGGGAGTGCCGGTTTTCTGGAGGTTACCGGTAAATTCAAATACAATAAAGCATACATTATCGTATACCGGGTACAGCATTTGGATATGTTTCGGTTATATTATTAGAGTTCATTATATGCAATGGGTAAAATCTTTGTCCAAGAAGTGAATCATCCGAAAACACATTCACACAATTGTGACCATGACCCTGACACGGAAACATAGAGGAATCATGTTGATATTCGCGAGAGTTTTTTTTTCTAGTTATGAAGAACTCTCCAAAATTCAGCTTAACTCGTAAAACAGAAACCATTTAGTCGATTGACAGACCATTAAACAGACGTGCAAGCCCCTTTTGTTCAGGGATGCATACACACAGATTACAAATCGGAAATGGTAAGGCCATATTAATGCTGTATAAACAAGACAAAACTGGTCAGAAATAAACAGCAGCTGCCGTATACTGTTTTCACGACGAGGTAAATGTTCAGGGGTGTACTTTTTCCGCAGATCCGTAACATTGTTAACCGTGACATCGGCTTGCGATCATCTCCGAGATATTCCCGATGGCTATTCCCGTTCTGGTAAAACTTATCTTAATGCATGTGCGTTAAGTGTCGACCTATATTTTCCTGTACAGTCGGCAAAATACAGCAGTTCAACTTTTTTTATTTTTATACTGATTTAAATATCTGAGAATAACGTTTTTAAGAATGAACCCAATTGGAGCCCTATTTGTTAAAGGGACTGTCAATCACGACGACGAAGACAAAAAAAGCTGTAAAATGCCGTATTTTTTACAATTATTAGTTTATATTGATTAAAATATCACGACTGGTATATTACATTACTTGAAAAAAGTTCAGATTTTCAGTATATTAGGTAATAATAGGTGACATCACGATATATACACTTTTTATGTATAAAATACATGTATATACATTTCACGACGCATGCACAATTTGCATTCCTGGGTTTACCACGTGACGATGAAGATCAATCTACTGGCGGTATTTATAGTTAACTGGTAGTTACCTGGTAGACATACCCAGTTAAAATTATTACCGAATATACTGAAAATATGAAAACATAACAACTTTTTTTCAAGTTATGTAATATACCAGTCTTGATTTTTTAATCAATATAACCTAATAACTGTAAAAAGTACGGTATTTTAAAACTTTTCTTTTGTTCGTCGTCGTGGTTGACCACTGCGGAACATCACGTGATCACAAAAGTACATCGTACGCACAAAATGGCGGAAAAAGCTCTCGCTTAATGACGAAAATCAAGGTATTCTCATATTTTATAATATCAAAATGAATGATTACTATGCGCAGAGTGCCCGCTTAGTCTCCTTATGTACTCTGGTTATTGTCGTTTTTCTGAGATTGTTGTATTTTTCTCAAACATTCAGGAACAATAAACAATGACAATTGAACATCGTCTGAACATACTTTATGTTGACGTGTTTGCTATTCAAGACGACATATAGAGCGCGAAGCGCGACACGTATTATTAATTGTAATAAAGAGTCTTGATAAAGGAAGCAGCCGCTTATCAATGAGGAGCACCATCACAGCACCCCAGTCTTATTACTATCAAGTCCTCCTACAGGGTTGTTTTTAAGAACCACATATAGAAGGCCGCAGGCCTGACCCGTATCTTACCAGTGGTATAGACCATTTGGTATGGACCTTCAACCCCGCTCACTATCCAGCGTTACAACTTCCGGGTTTACATTTAAACCGACTATTAATAGCTTATTAATATCTGAGTTAGAAGGTGATTTTTCAAGCGGTTCCTTAGTGTAATGGTTACACGCTCGCTTCACATGTGAGAGGCCCAAGGTTCGAGCCCCAGTAGAAGCAAATTATTTTATTTGTGTTCTATGTTAACTTTTTGCTTTGATGTAGACATTTTAGTTTAAATAAATATGCTGTTTTATTGGACCATTTTTTTGTTTTTATTATGCCTATGAAATATATGTGTGAGAGGGTGGGGGAGAGGGGAGGGTTCGTAAACACATTAAAAACTTTTACAGTGTTTTCATATCAATGAGTACTCAACCCCTATCGTAAATGAGCAACGTGAGAATAAGTTCAGAATCATCTCCCCTTGAAGTTGAGAAAAATATGAAATTACGCTTACAAGATGAAGCAGATTTGTTAAAACCTACACAGTCCTGTTCCATTACTGAAAACTGCATACGGATGCCAGTAAAAAAAGGAAACCAATGTTGATAAAATGAACTATGAAATATTTGGGGGTTACAGCACAAAATCATAGCTAATGGTTATTTGGGAGTTATAGCACAACATCATAGATAATGGTTATTTGGGGGTTATAACACAAAATCATAGATAATGGTTATATCAGTATCTTTTTCTATTTTGTTTAAAATAATCGGCCAATATATTAATATTTACAGTAGAAAAAAATCGTTTCATGTAACTTCATTGAGTGCCTTTTACACTGAAATTCCCGACGCACTTTGATGCTTTGCATCAATACTTATCTTGTTTGAATTTGTTATATTAAAATTGATATCATTATGCACTTGCTTTAAATTCAAATTCGGAATTCTGGGGAAACTCGTACCATGGAGACTTCGAACCACATTTAAATATACTAACGTTAACTTAGTAATTTTTTGTTTGCAATTTGTTGTTGGCAACATTCTTGAAAACAATTGTAATAACGTGAAAAATAAATATGTACACTTCAATACCGTTATTTCGAAGAACGATAATCCGAAATCACCGTTAATTGAAAAAGAAAAAAAATTCAAAAATTTATCTCAACCTCAGGGTTCCCAGCTAACCTGGAAATCAGGGAAAACCTGGAAAAAGACTTTCACTTTTTCCAGTCAGGGAAAAGTCAGGGAATTTGGGAAAAGTTCCTGAAATCAGGGAAAATCAGAGAATTTAGTTCGGTCAGACTTTTCCGACTTATGTCGAAAAGTCCATACAATTGAAACAATGATATATATTTGTATTAATTACATTCATGCAATAAACTTGCGTATAATAAAGATGTGTTGGTTTTCAACCTCAAAATGACAATTAGATTTAGGTTCGTTTTAGATTAAATGATAACGTTACTCCTCAACGTTTCGGGAACGTTAAGCGAACCATACATTTTAACGTTAGGAGAACGTTGCAGTGCAACGTTTCTGGAACGTTTGGGCTTACGTTAGGATAACGTTCTAAGAACGTTTTTGTGCTAGCTGGGTATATAAAATATCTGTTTTTATTGTTTTCCGAAAATGCTTATTAAGTCACACAATAACAGATTACCAGATTACGTAAATATTTGTAAAACATTCACATACGCCTTGATAACAGCAAAAGGAATTTGGCTACAGCGGCTGTCAACACCGGGAGATAATTTGCAGGTTTATGATATTTATGGATTTATGAGTGACACGTGTATAACATAATTATGCCCCAGTGTCTGCGCGATTCATCCGCTCATATGCAATGAAAATAGATTTGACGGAATTTTCAAATACATGTAATGCATTGAATTATTATGCTTCGTACCAGACAAGAAAGCACGTTTGCAATTGGTAAATTTGTAAAAGCCAATCATATGCGTTTGTATGTTGTCCACTTTAAGAAAGTGTATAAATACGTATGTACTGTTGAATTATCTGTTAAAAATAATAAACTAGCTGACGTTTACGTTATATCAAGCCTTTAAAACATTTTTCATACTGTGATAATTTTAATATATTACATGCATCTTGAACATTAATTTCTCAGTATTTATCCCAATAGATGTGTGTGTAGCGTGTTCCCGTGGCATCCGCCGCCGGCAACATGGAATTGCCTGCGTTGCATGAAGCCGTCTTACGCAGGTCATGGCTTTTCCGTTTCTGCCAGCAGATCATGTAATCCATACTTTTTTTTCACTTTTTCATAATAGAAAAATTAATCAGATTAAAATTCGGTGCATTATATTTGTCATATTTGTTTGATCATTTACATTTTTATCGATGTTTGCCAGGCATATTTGTTTTTACGGGTTTCAAAGTAGAAAAACACAAATTAAAAATCGATGTGTTTGCCATATTTTTATGTTCCTATATCAAGAATATATATTAATCACTAAGGCTTAAAATTGAAGTTTGCAAGAGGTTTGCAAACATTTATATTTGGATTTAACTATTTAATTTCAATTTCCCATTTCCCATTAATTTTCAATTTTAAGATAAAATAAAGCTTTAGAAGGTATTGAGATGACATAACAATACATGTTGATATATAATAATTTACCAATAAATGCATTTAATTTGTAACAAACTTTCGTACTTTAAAAAAACTAAGTGCCGAAGCGTCTAACTATAAGTGCCGAAACATCCAACTTCAAGTGCCGAAATAACTACCTTAGTGCCGAAGTGACTATAGTCCGAAGTGACAAGGTACCGAAGTAACTAGCATTCATTAAAAGTATATTCTACCAATGCCGTGAACAATCCTCTTGTTTATAACATGACTGCCGCTAAGTCTATTACTAGCAACCTATCAGAGAATAGGTGAGATACCTTATTTCAATATATGGCAATCTTAGTATTTTTCAAAAACAAACATGACAGGTAACCAATGTCAGATGGAAAAAGTAAAGGAAAGTTATGTCAAGCTTATTGTTTGTCATGATATCTCTTTAAACCTCACGCCATATGCATGTAGTGTTGCCATGATCGCAACGTCTTGATGAATTATAATTCAATTTTTGTCTCATAAACATTTACTTTGTTTAACAAACAACCTCTACAAAGTTATCATTCCTACTGCCTTTCGGCACTTCATGAACCTGAAACACTCGTAACATTATGTTTCCTCAGGCAAATATCTTCTTTGTACAATAAAAAATTTGTTCACAACGTTAACAATCCTGCGACACTCACTAATGCCTCAAGAATGAAGTAAAGTTCAGGTGATCTACGTCATTAGGTATTTTGCATATGTCATGCACTATATAAGTAACAGAAACTTTGAAACCTACAAACACTTTTTGGAATTTTGGAAAAAGTTTCATGATTGAATGAAGGAACTTTCATTAATCTTGTAGAACATGCGTAGATTTGATCTTCAGCATCTAAAAATATGTGAAATAGAAAGAACGCCAATACCTTTTGGAGAGATAAATATACCTATGTTATAAGCAAAGGACCCGTGCGACAATTCCCGGACTTTTAGTCTGTTTAGTTAACACCGTAGAAACGTTTTCCATATATAAAAAATGCTCACCCTTCCAACTGTAAGCGCCCAGTGGGACGAGGGATAGAAAGAGAAAGTCACATGCTTGAGTGCATTTTAATTCATGCGCATTGCATGCTTTTTTTGGCATAAAAAAACAGTGGAGCGATACAGGGCCACCATGGCCCTCTTGTTTATTGTCGTTAACATGTTGTAGACAAACAAATGGTGCGATGTTATTAGGCCTGCGTGACCTGACACTAGTGTGAACACAGTCGCGGCACTCGTGAACTTTTTAATTCCAAATTCATTCGCAAGCAAGTTCTTTGGAAAGTTACCAGATACAATGCGCTTCATGTAGCTCAAACAGATCAAATGCTTAATGTAGCGTAAACACGTATTTGGGCGTCACTTCCTGTCAACTTTTATCTTTCTATCATTTGAACTAGCAATTTTAAAGCATAGTCCGTAAAAAAATAAGTCAAAGAAATTAAAATGGCATGAGCTTAAGTAATGCGGACATTTGCAATTTTTTTTTGACAAGCAAAGGCATAGAAAACGAAGCAATTGTTACGAAACCATTTTTTTTATTGGTATCCATCGTTTGTAATTTAGGCTTTACTCGTCGATTTTCGACTCTTGACATATCGGTAATGTCGTCAAAAATAATGTCATGTCGCCACTTTAAGTGATTCGGGTTCTAAGTTCCCTTTTTGCAATCACCTTTGTATTAATCAGAACCTCTTCGGTCACTAATGTACAACTTTTTTGTATATTTAACTCGATAAAGCTATTACGTCACCAATAAATAACTAGGGTTGGTATATGATATAAATAAAGCACTGTTCAGGCTTTGACAATTAATTAAGAAAAGACGGACTACCGCGGTAAATAAAATTGCCAATACATGTACTTTGACGATGTACTTACCAGCGTTCAGGATCAACGGGGTTTACAGGGGTTCACACGGGCTGGACAGAATGTAAACACATCGTTAAAAACTTTATTTTGCAAATATCTCGAGTTATTGATATACATTTGCAAAAATCTTGAGTGCACAAAAAATAGTTTTTCTTGCATTTTGTGTCGATATCTTAAGATTTAAGAATACATGATTGAATACCTCTGAAATAGAGATTTTGGCCAATAACACTGGCTTATTAAATGAAGTAATTCTAATTTACCGGTATCTCACGTTGCCATTAGCAGCATCAAAAACTGTCTTTAGTGCAATAGTTGAAATTCTTAAGAAGCATTGTTTTAAAAGATTTCTAGATTAAACAGCGGCAAAAAAATTAAAAAAAGGTATTGCGTAACTTAATATACAATGTATTAAGCATTCACGTATTGGTTTTTAACCCGAATTTTATTATTCCTTTTGCTTGCATAAACTACGCGTGTCTTTAAACAAGGTTTGCCGAAACGGGAAATGTCGATCCAAATTATTTTTGAAACGTTTCCTCTACACAACCGTGAACCAATATTGATTTGTAACTTGTTGAATGGTTACGGAAATTTGCGCGTTACGGAAATTTGCGCAACACTTCGTGCGCTTGATTTTTCCTACATTAAAAAGAGTTTTTTTTAAAGTTACATAACTACTGTTAAATATAGTTGCTACCATTCATTCTTTAAAAGCAAAATTATAAACGGATGTTGCAACCATAGTAGATCATTTTAAAACAACAAACTCCATTCCATTGTCCATTCATGGTCCTCATAAGTATATACGATTTAACCCATTTATGCCTAGCGCCTAGAAAAAAGGCCTTGGCAAACAGCGTAGACCCAGATGAGACGCCGCATGATGCGGTGTCTCATCAGGGTCTGCGCTGTTTGCTTAAAGGAATTTCCGTAAGACATATTCTAAATATAGAAATAAGTATACTAGGCATCCCTAAGTTTGGAAATTAATTGATCCAATTTAGGAGGATGGGAGAATCCACTAGGCATAAATGGGTTAATTCCCTCAAACCGATAGCATCTTTAAACAAACGACATGTTATCGTTCCGTGTATCAGATATCATATTCTCACTCAAATATAATTTTTGCAAAAATCTTTTGTCTTTTGAAATATGTATGTCAGATATGCACGTGTAACTTACTCATTTTATGTCCTACATGCACTCTTAATTAGTCTAAACCTATGTATTTTATCTCGATTAAATCGCACGCCAACGCTTAAAGAGACAATGTCGAGTCTGTTGGGCAGAACCAATACTTGGTGGCTTTAGAGAATATGATAATTCGCGCTATTGATATATATTTATGATATACATGAGATGATTTGTGCGTTAGAGTACATTTGCACTTGAACCATATAATGATGTTTGCAGCATTCACAAACGTGTTGTTTGTAAATATCGTCCGGTTTGTATTGTATTCCCAAGAAAGCAAAACCGACTACACCAATGAACATGAATTATTTTCATATTTAAATATTCAAGTATTTCCTGGATCAATCAATCAACGCAAAGTGGCACTTGTTCGGAATTTTTGTTGTTATGACAAATTCAATGCCCAATGAACAGCATGTTTCATTGTTTTTAAGTTTAATGTTGTAATGTAAAAATACTGTTATGTGTGTTGATGTTACGATCATAACTATTGTGATGATGATTGCGATCATGAAGAAGAAGATGAAGAAGAAGGAGAAGAAGAAGGAAAAAATGAGAAGAAAAAGAAGATGATGATGGTGGTGGTAATGATGATGATGATGGTGGTGGTGGTGGTGATGATGATGACTTTGATGATGATGATGATGATGGTGGTGATGATGATGATGATGGTGGTGGTAATGCTGGTGGTGATGATGATGATGATGCTGCTGCTGATGATGATGTTGAAAATGATGATGATTATAATGATGATGATGGTGGTGGTGGTGGTGGTGATGATGATGATGATGACGATAATGATGATGATGATGATGATGATGATGATGATGATGATGATGATGATGATGATGATGATGATGATGATGATGATGATGATGATGATGATGTTGATGATGATGATGATGACGATGATGATGATATTGATGATGATGATATTGATGATGATGATAATAATGATGATGATGATGATTATGATGATAATAGCAAAACTGAATATAAGCTTAAAAATCGGTGTACAGTGTTTAAGCCTTTGTTACACCTGTGTAGTAAAGGTATAGTTTTTACTTTATTAGTTTGTCACTGACTTTTACTTTATAGATAACTTAAGATGGTTCGCATATGGACCATGCAATACCTACAAAAGCCTTCTTTTAAAGCCCTACTTTTTATCTCATTGCTTTACACAACTGTGTCATTTTTCGTATTTGATATGTATTTGTTTGCAGTATAGTTTGCAATAATATGTGTTAAAATACCTTTACAGTCCACATTCTTAATATACTCACAACGGCCGCCTTTATTTGTTTAATGACACTGTCTTAAGAAGGACGCATTTGCGTCTATCATGCGATTTCAGACGACAATGACATATATTCACTGTTGCATCAATGCCCGGATGACTGATGCGTGAAATGTCTCATTAGTCGATACACACCGAGATGCACTTGGTGGGTCTTATGCATGTTTAACCCATTTATGCCTAGTGGACTCTCCCATCCTTCTAAATTGGATCAATTTATTTCCAAAATTAGGTATGTCTAGTATATTTATTTCTATATTTAGAATATTTCTTACAGAAATTCCTTTAAGCAAACAGCGCAGACACAGCGGCGTCTCATCTGGGTCTACGTTGTTTGCAAAGGCCTTTTTTCTAGACGCTAGGCATAAATGGGTTAAGCTTAGCACGGTGGCACTCATAATTAACATTTAAATGATAAAACCTCCCGTCTCTATACATTAATGTTTATTTTGAACCCTCCACCTCAATTGTATTTATTATTTACACCGCTCCGTCTATATTTTATTACAATGCCATTAGAACAACGTCGGTTAAAATTTGAACCGGTCTTCAAGTTTTTTTTATATTATATAGCCCTTTGTCTTATTGTTATTTTCAAATATGAAACAGCAGTACTCTGGACCGCATTGTGTATGTCATAAATACAGGACCGAATTGTGTATACCATACTTACAGGACCGCATTGTGTATGCCATACATACAGAACCGCAAAGTGTATGTGATAAATTCAGGACCGCAATGTGTATGCCATAAATACAGGACCGCATTGTGTATGCCATAAATACAGGACTGCATTGTGTATGCCATAATCACAGGACCGAATTGTGTGTGCCATAAATACTGGACCGCATACTGAGCATTGTATGCCATAAATACTGGACCGCAATGTGTATGCCATACATACAGGACGGCAATGTGTATGCCATATATACAGGACCGCAATATGTATGCCATAAATACAATACCCCATTGTGTATGTCATAATTACAGGACCGTAATGTGTATGCAATACAAACCTGACCGTATTGTCTTTGCCATAAATACAGGACCGCATTGTGGATGCCATAAAAACAGGACCGCAATGTGTATGCCACAAATACAGGACCAGATTGTGGATGCCATAAATGCAGGACCGGAATGTGTATGCCATAAATACAGGACTGCATTGGGGATGCCATAAATACTGTACCGCAATGTGCATGCCATAAATACACGACCGCATATTGTATGCCATAAATATAGGACCGCAATGTGTATGCCATAAATACAGGACTGCAATGTGTATGCGTTACATACAGGACCGCATAGTGTATGCCATACATACAGGACCGCATTGTATATGCCATACATACAGGACCGCATTGTATATGCCATACATACAGGACCGTTTTGTGTATGCCATACATATCGGACTGCATTGTGTAGCAAGGTGTCTCTCCTTCCCAAGCAGCTGCATTTTCCTTTTATAACCAGTGTACAACCTCTCAATATCGTGAATGAACATTCATCATATCACATAATTGGTTATATACTTAATATACATACAATCATATAAACAGAACTGACATCTAATAATATAAAAATAATGTGTGTAGGGAGCTCGTATGAAGACCATCTTGTGGATTGCACATATAGTAACACGGGTAACAATTAATTTATTATGGTTTTGTAGCTTTCTCATTTTTCTTGTATCTAATTATTGCACTCGTGGTGTCAAATTGTTTAAATGGTAAAATTAATTTAATTATAAATTGCGCTCTTGGGAAATACATATTATAGTTAGAAGCAACTAACCAGCAGCTTAAAGGGACTGTCAACCACAAATGACGAAAAAAGAAAAGTTCTAAAATACCGTATGTTTTACCATTATTAGTTTAAATTGATTAAAATATTACGACTGTTATATTACATTACTTGAAAAAAGTTCATATTTTCAACATGGCGTGTTAAATATGTATCTCTAGCTCAAAAGTATATTTTATGCTTTAAGCATTATAGGTAAGAGTTATGTATTAGTAATAATATAAGCAGGAAATAAATGAAAGAAGAACCTAGGGGATCTTTACAATTTGTGCTTGGTACCAAGATTTTCTAAGACATTCATTGGTCCATTTATCAAGAATTACATTATAATTGTGTTTGGCAAATGTGCCACGTCCAGTTAAAAGCCAATTGTAGTGGTTCATATGTATAGCAGGTAACTAAATTCATTTAACTTCTACAGGTATAGGGTGGCCTCAATGACCAATGCAAAGATACAGTTGCACTCCTTGATAGCAGCCTTCCAGATTATCAGAGATGTGATTGTTGCAAAAGCAAAGTGATTGGGCAACATACTTGAAGTTGCTATAGTGATTGTGCAAAACACTTATGATTGCAGTAGTAATTGTGCTACAGACTCGTGTTTGATATTAACAACAATTGCATGCCGTACGGTCTGTACTTACAACAATTTATTATGAAGGCCTTTTAAAATTGTCTGGACAAAATAAACTGAAATGCTATTCGTCGACACATTATTTTGATTCTGCGGTGGAACGAGATAAGTTTAACTGATTAACTGTTTAATATTGAAACACAAAATCCACAAATATTGACTGTAAAACTGTATAAATTGTAATTGTGTGTGTTCTTGTTACCACCAGCTGGTGCAGTCATAAGTTTAAATAAAATGTGTATATACGTATTGAACATATTATTATGCAATTTAGGCTTTTCCTTTCTATATTGTGATTTTAGAATATGTTAATTTATTCTTCAGCTATCATTGATTTTTGTCTGTCATATATTGCTTTTGATAATACCTTGATTTTGTTATTTTATACACACTTTTTATTTACATAGAAGACATTTGATTTTGATCATCAATAGTAGAAAAAAAACACAAAAACGATCTATATAATCCAGAATCTTTGCTGAACAACAATAAACTTACTGACTGTTGACATTTGGTCAGAAGATTCGTCTCAATGATATCTAAGATGAGTTTGAAAATGTTAACATTTGGTAGAAAAACATGGCCGCCACGGGGCGGGGCATTTTTTTCTAATATGGCTATAAATGGCTATATTAAAGCCTTATTAACACTCTAGAGGCTACATTTATTGTCAGACCTTCAAACTTTTTCAGAAGATTTGTCCTATGATTTCTTTGACGAATTCAAAAATGATTCCGGTTGGTTGAAAAACATGGCAGTCACGGGGCGGGTTATATTTCCTTATATGGCAATACTAAAATATTGTGAAAACTCTAGAGGCCACTTTTATTGTACGATCTTCATGGAACTTGGTCAGAAGATTGGTCCCAATCATATCGTGAACGAGTTTGAAAATGGTTCCGGCTGGTTGAAAATTATGGTAACCAGAGGGCGGGGCATTTTCCGTATATGGCTATTTATGGCTGTATTAAACCTTGTTAACACTCTAGAGGTCACATTGATTGTCCCATCTTCATGATAATTGTTCAAAATATTTTTCCCAATGATATCTTGGGCGAGATCGAAAATGGTCTGGGTTGTTTGAAAAACTTTGCCGCCAGGGGCTGGACATTTTTCCTCATATGGCTATAGTAAAACCTTGTTTACAACCTAGAGGCCAAATTTATGTTCTGACCATTATGGTCAGAACATACGTCCAAATGGCATATTGAATGAGTTTGAAAAACGGTTTGACTTCTTTTTATCGGTTGGTTAAAAAACATGGCCACTAGGGGGCAGGGCATTATTTTCTTATATGGCTATAATAAAACCTCGTTAAGACTCTAGAGGCCACATTTATTGTCCCATCTTCATGAATCCTTTTTTTTTTTTAAATGTAACTAAAAAAAGCAAACATTATACATGTACATACATTGCAAACATTTTTTCCTTCAAGAAGTTAACAATACAGTTATGGGTGCATATGCACGTACAATAGAATGTTGTTTTTTTAAAATATTTTTTCTTCAAAATATACCCACTCCGCATGGAAAAATAGTGATAATTGTAGTTTTAACCATAGGTTATTATTTATGTATTTTTACAATATGAAGAGTAAACAAAAGAAAGTAAAAAGTAAATAAGAAGTATAAAAAAAGGAGAAGCTGGAAGCTCAAAACTGACCGTCAAGTAATCTCTGATAAATTGCATTAAATTGTTCAAGATTATCGTTTTTTAGGGCTATTTCTTGTTCTATATCATAGCGTAATTTTAGGAATGTAAGGAAATTGTTGAAATCATATGGTTGGTGTATTGTTTTCAATTTAAATATATAATATTTCATTAAATAAATGATGAAATTAATTGTTTGCATGTTTTTATTATATTCCATCTGTCCAAAACAAATTAATTCGTAGTTAAAATATAATAAAATGCCTTTATCATACATGTAGTCCGCTAATCTGTTCCATAAATGTTGTGCTAACCGGCATTTCCAAAACAAGTGTTCAATATCTTCATCGTATTCATTGCACAGATCACATAAGTTAGAGTTCGTTAGTCTGCACCGAAAGAGGTATGTATTTGTAGCTGTTAAACGCATAATATATTTATATTGGAAGCATCTTAAATTTGTGTCCGTACAAGTTTTGAACACTAGCGTGTATATCTTTGCCCAATTTAACTCTTTATTTTGAATAATATTTTGCCATCTATTTTCCGCATTCGAATTTGTATTTTTTATTTCAGATAGCTGAAGATTGTATAAAAATTTATTTGGTAGGTACGAAGTTTTGATTATATCTAGTAATGATTTTTTCCTTTATCCTGTTAGAAAACGCTCGTCTACAAGTTCCAATATGTCTTTTTGGTATGTTATTTATAAGACTATTGTATTTAAGAAAGTCATTGTCTGATGCATCATCCTGTTCTAAAGATATGTCCCAATGATATCTTGGACGAGTTCGAAAATGGTTTCGGTTGGTTGAAAAACTTTGCCGCCGGGGCACTAAGCATTTTTCCTTACATGGCTTAAGCAAAACATTGGTAACAACCTAGAGACCTAATTGATGGTATAATCTATGAAACTTGGTCAGAACATATACCCCAAATACATCTTGGTTGAGTTTGAAAATGCTTCTTGTCTGTTGAAAAACATGGCCATCAGAGGGTGGGGCATTTTTCCTTATAGGTCTATATATGGCTTTAGTAAAACCCTATTAACACTCTAGATGTCAAATTTATTGTTCCATCTCCATTGAACTTGGTCAGAGGATTTGTTCAAATGATATCTTGGACGAATTCGAAAATGGTTAGTGTTTGTTGAAAAACTTTGCCGCCAGCGGGATTGGCATTTTCCTTATGTGGCTATAGTTAAGCCTTGTTAACATCCTAGAGGCCAAATGTTTGGTCTGATCTTTGGTCACAATATACGTCCCAATGACATCTTGGATGAGTTGGAAAGTAGTTCTGGTCTGCTTAAAAACATTGCCACTAGGGGGTGGGGCATTTTTCCTTAAATGGGTATAGTAAAACCTTGTTAACACTTTAGATGTCACATTTAGTGTCCCATCTTCAGGAAACTTAGTCAGAAGATTTATCCAAATTATACCTTTGAGGAATTAGACAATGGTTTTGGATGTTTGAAAAAAATAAAGCCACATGGAGGTGGGGCATTTGTCCTTATATTGCTTTTGTAAAAACTTGTTTGGACTATAATGAGTTGTTTTGAACACAGCCGATATAACATAAGAGACAAATGTTATGATCGAGTTCCATGTTGATCGTGAAATATATGTGATATACAAGGTGTTCACCAAGTAGAAGTGGACGATTGACAATAGACAATCCAAGATGCTCAAAAGCTACCGACTGAAGCATGGATGCGTTAGTTAATACTAATCTTAGGATTCCATATTATGATACCAATGTAAGATACTCTCACATCGGAGTTGCTAGCGGAGCAATTAAAATCGATTGTTCTCTTTTAATTAACAATTATGGTACAACAAAACTCCATTCGTACACGGAAAAGGCACCATTAAAATGGCCTGTTGAGGTTTCATATGAGCCGTGTTCTGTGAAAAAGATGTTAAATGCATGTGCGTTAAGTGTCGTTCACGGGGCGATACTTTCCCCTTTTATGGTATCTTGTGTTTACTGAAAGTCTCTTCTTAGCAAAAATCAAGTTTTGCGAAAAGTGTCGTCCCTGATTAGCCTTTGCGGACTGCAAAGGCTAATATGGGACGACATTTTACGCACAAACATTAAACCCCTTTTTCACAGAGAACGGCTCATATATGTGTTTTTTTTAAACACACATACGATTCAGAAAAAACAACAGACTATTATATCATTTAAGACTGTACTTTCTAAATTTTCGAAAATATCTCATTTGCATTATCCGAAACAAACACATGTTTATATAAGCGATGTTTCTTGGCATATCAGATGAATACTAATACAAAGTCGAACATGCTTTTGAAAGGTGTCCTTTTATTAATAACACCAAAACTCTTAAGTATAAACATTCATGTTTTAATACAAGTACAATAACGTCGTATGCACTAATTTGAATATACACACATATGTAACAGAAGGAAAACAATATACTCAAAATGTAGTTTCACGGACTTCAAAATGCCCCTTCATTTAACACACTTCATGGCTAAACATTCAATATTCTCTATAGCATTTAAAATTTACCTGACCTTCATGTTTATGTATACGAGCCGCGCTCTGGGAAAACTGGGCTTAATTCATGTGCGTAAGTTTCGTCCCAGATTAACCTGTGCATCCGGCACATGCTAATCAAGGACGACTCTTTCCGCTTCAAATGAATTTTCTGTTTAAGGACGTCTCTTCTTAACGAAAATACAGTCTCAGTGGCAATTTAAGTATAAAAGTACGGTTAAGATAACAACATAACATAGACTTACTTACTGTAAGGTGTCATTTATCACTTGAAACATGAGCGCGAACAGAGCCAAATCTGACAATTTGACAAAAGTAAAGCGTGCAAATTATACAAACAGTTTTACCAGGTTAAATATAATGAAGCCGTGTTAATGTTGGCGAGTTGTACAAGACGGCAAGTACATGTCTGGAGCAAAAGAGATCTTTTTTTTACTTTTACTTTTAATACACTTCTGTTTAGCAAATATGTAACACATTTTAGACTTAGAGAAATGGCTAAGCTAATTATATGTATAGAACGAATACAATTGAGCCGTGCTCTATAAAAAAGGGTTAAATGCGTGTGCGTAAAATGTCGTTTCAGATTAGCCTGTGTAGACCGCACAGGCTAATCAGGGATGACATTTTCCGCTCTTATGATATTTTTCGCTTCAAGAAAGTTTCTTCTTAGCAAAAATCCAGTTAAGGCGGAAAGTGTCGTCCGCACAGGCTTATCAGGTACGACACTTTACGCACATACATTAAACCCATTTATGCCTAGTGGACTCTTCCATCCTTCTAAATTGGATCAATTTATTATCAAAATTAGGGAGGTCTAGTATATTTATTTCTATATTTAGAATATTTCTTACAGAAATTTCTTTAAGCAAACAACGCAGACCCTGATGAGACACCGTATCATGCGGCGTCTCATCTTGGTCTACGCTGTTTGCCAAGGCCTTTTTTCTAGACGCTAGGCATAAATGGGTTAAACCCATTTTTCACAGAGCACGGCCCAAATATATTTAATAGAATCGTTCATATTTCAAATAACATCTATCAAATAAGCTTTATGAAATCGTGGTCGTTATTTAGATAGAACAAAATTCACACACTTTTTACAAAGATCAATGTGTTTCAAAATGTCGTTACACGGATGTTAAAATTGAAATTAATAATAGTCAATACATATATACTTCACTTTGATTGAGACGGAGTTAACAGCGCTTAAAAACTGAAAAATATACTTGTAACTTAAATATTATTCTGAATGCATTAACTATTAAATAGAACATACACAATTAACTTGAATTAAGCAATCTTTTCTTTTGTTATTATAGTACGACAAAACTAGTCATTTGTGAACATACAATTTTGCATGGACGATATGCTCTATGAACATTAAATTATGAACAGACCAGTATCAAAAAAACGCACAGGAAAATACTGCTATTTTATTCAAACAAAAAAATATAACACTCATGAGACTGCCCTTTGAGCTTCGATGAATTTGTTTGTGCAATACTTTTTTGTAACATACAAATCATTGTTTCCAATTAAAAACAAGCGATGTGTTTGTGAAACACTATGTCCCCATATATTTGACTTTTGACCTTAAATGATGAACTTGACCTTGATCTTCCACCACTCAAAATATGCAGCTTCATGAGATACACATGCATGCCAAATATGAGGTTGCTATCTTCTATATTGCAAAAGTTATGGCAAAATGTTAAAGTTGGGGCAAACAAAGCAACATACAAACAAACTAACAGACAGGGCAAAAACAATATGTCCCCCACTTTAGTGGTGGGGACATAAAAACACAAATAATCCCGTAAGACAAATAAACATTTGTAAACGGTAAAAGTTAAAATGAGATTACCCCAGACTAATATACCGATAATTACAATGGACGCATCTTGACCACTCGTATTAACAGTCCAACATATAAGATAGATATATTAAGGACGCCTCCGTTACGTAAATGACAGAGTTTTCAGTGAACACCAGGCTTCTGAATAAACTTCATTTCCTCTTCGTGCTCTCCACTCGCGCTGTCACTGTCCGATTTCTTCTGTCCGAACAACTCTTCCCGGATATGCTTCTGGAAACTGAATAAACACCTGCTGTCAATGTGTTTCGGTGGCTCCGTGAGCCGACTGGCGATCATACCCACAATCATCGAGATAATGAATCCTGTCATGGAGAACCAACAGTATGAGACGCTGTATATCTCCTGCAAGACCGTCTTTTCTGGAACAACGGTTGTAGTTATCGCCGTTGCCGTCGTCGTGTTGACAAGATAGTATACAGCGTTTGTAGAGTTTGAGTACATTTGAGCGGCGACGGATGAAGTTACGTTGATGTTGCGGTAAATATCACAGTTGTGCGTCGGTCCCGCCGGCTTGGTCGGATCTGGCGGCAGCCCGCTGAAAAGTTTACCCATGTTCAGCCACATGACCACCACCATACCGGAAGCGGCACCGATGAGGAGCCCCTTTGTTGTCGCGCGCCGGTACATGGGCGCCAGGATGAAGATCATACACATTGGTCCGTCCATGCAGGCGAATATACTTTGTGAGATGGCCTGAATTGAGCCCGGAAGAATTGAAATCAGGAAGGAGATCCCCATTGCCACAGCTCCGAATACAAGCGTCACAATCTTCGACAGCTTCGTCGCGTACGCTGGCTCGATGTTTGGGTTTCGAACCTTGATAACGTCTTCGTATGTTATAGCGGAAAGGCTGCATAAACAAGAAGAGAGTGTGCTGAAGGCGGCGCTTGAGAGAGCGGCTATGAACAAGCCAGGGAGCCCCGGATGGTTGTTAAAGAGTTCCATAATTGTGAACGGAACGATTGCATTTACGTTGTCAATGATGCCACCGGCGTAGATGTCACATCCCTTAGCCAAGTAGTACGCAAATATTACGCCGCCCTCCAATACCGCCATGATGACGATCATGTTGTACAGGGGGTTGCAGATGAGGTAAAGGTTTCGCGCCGCTTTTACAGTAGGGACTGAAAATACCCGCTGCATGGCGGCTTGGCTATAACTGTAGTACAACCAAAAAATAATGCTTCCGATGGAGAGGTTCCAGAATGTGTAGCGGATCCGGGGATCTAACCGGAACTCGTTGACGTCAAAACGGTTCGTTCTCACGACAGCGCCCGGGCCGCCGGCGTCTATGGTTCCCTTCGCAACGATGGCGATGAATCCCGTAGTCATGATGCAGAACTGAAACACGTCCGTCCATATGACGGCTTTAATCCCGCCGATAGACGTATAGATGGTCGTTATGACCACGTATCCGATGATCGTAGCGTAGTAGGGGATACCCATGACGACCTCGAGGGCAACACTTGTGCCGTAAGTGACGGTACCCATGTAGAACAGGTAATACACAACGCCGATAACCATACACACGTAGCGCAAAACGTTGTCACCGAAACGCAGATTCAGGTATTGGTAGATACTGGTCAGCTTTAGAGGATGAAAGACCGGAACAACAAAATAAGCGGAGAAAACGTACGCTATGCCGCCGCTTAGCGCCATAAACAAATATATCATGCCGTACACGTAGCCTTCGGCTGGAAACGCGAGAACCATAATAGACGACTGAAACGTGACGACGAACGAGATCGTAACCGGGATCGTTTTCGTACGACGACCGGCCAGAAAATAGTCGTCTGGCGTGTCGTGTTTGTTTCGTTTTTCCCAGAAACCGAAGAAAACTCCGATTAGGAAGGAAGCAACGACAGTGCTTATGAACACCACATAATCCGGTATTGAGAACGTGAACGCCATAGTTGTGCTTTACTTGCGTGCTCACAATTTGCCGCCTTGACTGAGACTAGCGCTCTCTTCGCTGATGCGCATAGTACACTGTATGTGCTTGTAATGCAATTCGAGGGTCGTTCCAAACGCAAAGTAATAGCTGTTCGTGAAGTAAAAATAGGCGGTAAATTTGTTTATTTCTATTGATATGACTACAAATTATGATTGGTAAACACGTATTATTTATTTTTATGATGAGGGATGAAAGTGCTACCCCTGTATGTATTTGTTTATGCTGGCGCGTGTGCGTGTGCGGGTGTGCGTGCGTGCTTGCGTGCGCGCTTGCGTGTGTGTTTACATGCGTATTTATGTGCGCCCGTGTGTGTGTGTTCCTGCGTGGATTCGTGCGTGTGTTTGTGTGTGGATGTCATAGCGGCTTATAACTTGTCCATTGTTTTCACTCTAGATGCTGCAATATTGACCAAACGTAAAAAAGTGGTCTTAACAATTTACATGCAATTGTGTACACGTGATTTCTCAGCTTTGTTCTAAGCTCGGTCATATGGTGTCAAAAACTAGGTCTGTATGTCAATGTAAAATGTATGAATACTATTTTTGAAGTCAGATTGTTTGCGAATCAGCATACAAACTTGCAAAGTTTATTATTTTGTACTTTTAATATGCAAGCCAAATTTTAAAATGGTTCCAGTGCATTTAAAACACTATAGATTTTATTGTGATGATTTATTGCAAAAATTGTTAACAAGAAAGTAACAACATTTTAACCAATCATCATGCAACTTGCTTAGAACGAAATTTAGGCACACGTTAATATCGTATTTACACCACATGTCGCATGTTACAACCATGTCGATTGCTAAAAGTCAAGGTCACAGTGGTTTTGCATATCCCTTATGCAGACGAAACCTGATGGCTCACATTCGCGTGAACCAACAAGAATAGTTAGAGCCAAATGGTCTCTATAACTATGTGTTGTATTACATTAGTCAGCAACAGGGAGCCGTTTCATCAACGATTTACGACAAGTTGTAAATTACGATTTACATAAATTACGATGTTTCAATGAAATCGCGTTTCATCAAGCAAATCTACATTAATCTCGATACATAATTTACGATCGTATAAAAATACGTAATTATTGATGAAACGGCCCCCAGATTTGCATCTTCAGTGGAATGTTATTCAAACTGCCTCAACCCTATCCTGTTTTCTGCCTTTAAATGAATAAGAACCAATATTTACTTTTATTTTATTTTATTTATGTCATAAATAAGTATTTAAAAGCAGTTACACATACATCAAACAAATATCATTGTTATTAAATTTTTTATTAAATTATTAAAATTGTATATCAGGTTGCAGGGTCATAGGGGTTCACAGGAGTTTACAAACGGCATGGCCAGACTGTAAGCACACCGTTTAAATTTTTTTTTTGCAAATATCTCAAGTTATTGAAATGCATTTACAAACATTGTTTGAGTGTAAAAGACAGTTATTCTTGCTGTTTTGTCGATATCTTAAGATTTAAAAGCCCAAAATCAACGAATAGTTCATACACTTTTTCCAAAAATGAAGTTAACACATAAAACAATTTTTTTATGGGTTAACTTTATTTTACGATATTTTTTGCGAAATATTCGTTAATTTGAGAATGTATTTTACTTTAAGAATAAATCCTTGTATAAGTCTGTTATCGTTGCAACAATTTCACCATAACCGTTTACGTTTACATGAATGCTGTACATATTGAATGTTTTTGCAAAGAACACAGGCTTATTAAATAAAGTAATTCGGAAGTATTCAGAATTCATAAGCAGCATCATAAACTGTCTTTTATTCATCAGTTCAAATTCTTAAGAAAAATCGTTTTAAAAAGTTATATGAAGAGAAAAAAAACACTAACCAGTATGTTAACATCCATTAACTTGTAATTGTGAACCCCACTAAGTCACGTGATCCTGAACCCTGATCTCGTTTATGCTCGTTTTTACGAAGCACATTTACGGGTACATATAAGAAACAGCAATACGATACAAAACATAAATAGGAATAATATACACATCACGGAAATAGTACACAATACTTGTTATTTATTCGTTAGTTGTTGCTTTTTAAGAATGGCATGATGTCATTTTGTGTAGTATTGATTAATTGGTTAATTGGTACAAGTTTTTCGATTGCATCCATTGGCTATATAAATGTTGTGAGTGTGCGCACTCTTGCAGAACTTTCCGGCTTACATGTATCACTCACACGGACGTCTTCTGTGTTGGTTTTAATGCGGTGGTGTCTTCTTTATGCGACGAAGCGGCAATATCTTACCCTTTTGCTTCGACTCTTTTAACGTTTGAGTCGATTACATATGTTACTCAAATAATCTAACGATTGGATGAATTGAATCGATCATAAGTTTGCAACATATGTTATCCAACCAAAGAATGTACCTCAAGCAGTAAATCGTTCATTTCTTATTATAGTACTAAAATTATCATTGGCGAAGAGCGATTATTTTATTTGATTACTCTTCAATCTGTCTAAGGACATATACTGTACCCACTGTCCCTGTATTTGTGTATGTAATTGTACATTTGTGTGTACGTCCGTGCGTTCATGTTCGTGTGCGTGTGCATGTGTGTTTTTACGTGCATTCTTAATAAACTTTGCCCAGCAAATAATTTTGTCGTGCACAATTATTTTTAAAAAATAGCACAAAGTATAATCATATCAAGACCACGTAACGTGTGCTACAGCAATGTTGCTCGCTACAAGATCAAGTTCACAGAGGGCACTTGAAGGTTCTGCATATGTCTTATATGGATAAAGTGAAGGAACATGTTTGTGTCCGGTTTATGGGTTGGAATCATAAATGCCTCAGTTTTATTTCACTAGTGCTCACAACATATTAATAGTTTAACGAGATGCGTTGTAAATTCTGACTGCTTTCACTTTATTATTTTCTAGATTTTTAACTGTAAACAGTTATAAATTTAGACATAGATTGCTTATCCACTTTGACTATATTTGCTTAAAACGTATTAAGGTCGCGGTGGCGTTGCGGATATGGTGTCCGCCTAGCGATCGGTAGGTCCCGGGTTCGATCCCCACTGTGGGAGCTTTCCCTAGATCTCCCCCATAGAAACCAAGAAAACGGACTCGAGAGCGTTTCAGATAAGCCTTAGGCTTGTTATGCAATCTAGCTTGAGTAAATAGGTTTAAAAACAAACAAAAAAACAACAACGTACAACTAAATTAAAAAAAAAAGTGTAGTGTCGGCCAAACTTCTAGCAGCTACAACCATACAGTTTACACTGTGCTGTATTTGTATGCATACGTTTTATTTCTTATAGCCAGCAACTATCCAATCTTGCATAAAAATTATGTTGTTGTGCGTTTTACTAAACCTTGTCATATTACTTATTATTGTTTATCCCACTTTCACAGCGAATTCGGTTGATTAAAGCCCCGTTGATTAAATTTCATCTATAATCAACGGCAAGGCTATAATCAATGGCACGAAATGACGTCATCAACTGCCGAACCGGGACTACTTTTTCTCACGCACCTCGTCACCTGTATTTGCCAAGTGCATCAATAATAAAAACACTCAAACGTTTGTCAATCTTAATGACCTTAAAACAAAGAAAAGTAGCAAAAAAACGTGTTTTTTTTGTCATTTTTTTTTAAACCTCTAGTATTAGGTAAATTTAACACTATGCAAATAGGTTCTGTTGTTGTAGCTCCCCTTTGAAGAAGTCAGTTCGAGTTGCTCCCCTTTGACCGTAGAAAACAATCGTCTGGACCAAGAAATCCTGTGTTAATTTACAAGCCGTACTCGGATATGTGTCCATCTGATTTTTCTTCAAAGCATCTTTCCAACCTGGCAATACGCACAAATGACACTGCATCCCAGTGGTTCTTGCGTCAACAATTGGGTGTCAACAAGCTAGGTCAGATGCTGAAGGCCATGGCAAAAGACGCCGGCTTTCTCAAGCACAAGAGAATAACGAACCACTCAGTTCGCAAATTCCTGGTCAAAAAACTTCGAAATGCAAACATTCCACCCACTGAAACCATGGCCATAACAGGGCAAAAAATGTCCAGTCCATAACCAATTATTCCAACATATCTGTTGAACAGCAGCAAAAGTGTTCATTCTTGCTCAGTCCAGTAAATGTAACAATCCAACAGATTCCTCTTGTTCACCTTCATGCACCGAAACTATGGCCGAAATGCAGCCTAGACAACCACTGTCTACCGTCGAACAAGTTGATCTTGATGTTCGCCCCACCCAGTCACTTCACCAGCAAATGTCTTTCTCTAGTTCGAACAACTTTGCCTCACAATTCTTTGGTGCCACTTTCAACATTCAAAATGTATATAATTAGCTTAAATCCAAGTAATCTTTGTTATTTCGTCACGAAATAACCAATATTATAACAAAGAAGCAAATATTGTGCACCTCGTGATCGACTTGATGGTTTGTTATCGAAAGTGAATTGTGTGTGGTGTTAGGCTACGTTGTAAACAAATGTAGTTCCTTGTATATAACAACTTAATGTCATATTGATATCATAAAACTTTAATATTTGCAATTCAATATGATTAAAATTGTAATTAATAACCCTCGACACTTTGTTACAGAACGATATTCTGATTTAAAAAAAGATTATTTGATCAGCGGTTATTTTTTGAACGCGGAGTAATACACTCGCCTTGGTTACACTACAGTCATTATCAAAGTACGACAAACACTCATGAAAACTTATTTTGTTTAAATAAAAAAAGTTTACTGAATAAAAAGTGGGATAAATAGAGATGCTCGGCACGAAAACGAAAAAGCACTCGCCAAGGCTCGTGCTTTTTGTTTTCTAAGCCTCGCATGATAAACCTGATCTATAATCAACACTAACCTATTATTCTCTATATATTTTTGCCTATCTGCCATCATTGGCTTTAGGACGCTGCACACATTTTTTGAAAACGTTTACCGCCATACATTTTAATTCATTATCTGCTGATCTCGTTTTACTACAAACATTTTAATACAAATATATGCGGTAATATATTATTTTAATACGACTTTTGTCGGCGGAATATCTTCTATATATGGCTTTATTGATATCTTAGCTGTTAAATGCCCGACTTGATTCGATTCCAATCAGTCGTTTCATGTGTTTGTAGAATTGTTATCTGCTTTTGAAGTACTGAATGAAAGTTGTGTTTGTCGCATTCGGGCTTCACTTTATAATTAAGCTATAACTAAAAGATACTCCCTGATTTGGATCACCTTCACAATTTTCTGTTCAATTATTCAGCATTATATCACAAGATAATGTCATAATTCTACCATTCGCAGTTGAAGCAATTCTCTTGAATAAATAACAACATTAAACCAATCGAAAACGAGGTAACCACAAAAGTCAAATATATTTTGCCTTGGCTATAACTCAAAAGAAAGGTATTAAAGGCATAATATTTGCACAAAACAAATAAGGAATACGAAACAATCACAATAACCGTTCCAAAAGAAGACATGTTGATTCGGACAAATGTCGTAACTGCTGGTGTCAGTGTTATTTTAAATATTTCGCTTAAAACAGTATTTGAAAAAAAATCTGATTGAAAGGTCAATTATCACCATTTAACCTGATGGTTTATGGTCCGCTTCGGCGTTTGCCTTAAAGGGACCGTCAACCACGAATGACGAAAAAATAAAAGTTATAAAAAACCGTATTTTTTTTACAATTACATGTATAACTTTATATTGATTAAAAAATCACGACTGGTATATTACATTGCTTGATAAAATTTGTAAAGTTTTCATATTTTCAGTATATTCGGTAATAACATTTTACTGGGTATGTCTACCAGTTAAATATAAATAACGCAAGGAGATTGATCATCATCGTTAAGTGGTAAACCCAGGAATGCAAATGGTGTATGCGTAGTGAATTATATATATTTTATATATAAAATGATAGATGTACTTTCGTTATTTATAGTGTGTTTAAGGTTATGTCACCTATTTTTGCAATGTATTTTCGATTGCACATCGTGAAATTTAATTACCGAATAAACTGAAAATATGAACTGTTTTTCAAGTAATGTAATATTCCAGTCGTGATATTTTAATCAATATATACTAATAATTGTAAAAAAAATACGGTATTTTATAACTTTTCTTTTTTCGTCATTCGTGGTTGATGGTCCCTTTAAACTGTTATTAACTTATTATGTGTTAAAGGAAAAGTCTATAAAAGCTCAGGGGAATAATTAAATAATACAAGCTATCGTTTAAATAGTGTTTTCGCTTTTTGACGCAATTTTAAATGAAACTATGACAATATTTTAATGTTGGTCATATAACATGATTCTTTTTTGCACATGATATGTATATTTGTCTTATAGTAGTTTTGCCTAAACTGTATCAGCATAAATAAGTTAAAACATAACTCGAGTTTAGTGTTTAAATAAGGAGAAACCGTAAGCAAGATATGGTACGTGCTATAATACTTCATGGTGGAAGCGGCTGTGCTTACATTTGTAACAATCCTTTTGTAAAGTTTTTTTTAAACGGCCTTGCCCGAGAACTCTTCACACGAATTAGCGTTGACTAAAATTACAAATGAATTTACTCGATAACGTTCTTTTATTGAAAGTAATACACCACTAGTTCGATTTTTATTATTTAAAATTAAATACGGAAATACCACAAAGGCAGGAAAAGCCGTGTTTTACATCGACCGTTGAACAAATATTTGTAAGGAAGGCGAACTCCTCCCGCAACCACGCTACCAGCGGCCCCAATGATGAGGAGCTTTCAGCGCGTCTGATTTTAAGGTAGGAAGAGGGCATATAAAATAATGTCTTTCCAATATGACGTTTACAATAAAAAATGAAAATACAACGGTTTTTTATTTATATTATTTTACAAGAAACCTTTACCAATAAGTAACAATTATTGTCAGAAATTTCCAAGCCTGTGCGAAGTGTGAAGGATGGCAAACGGTTTCAAACTTAGGCTTATTCTATCTTAAGCTTATCCAAAGCAAAACAATCATACTTTATATTACAAAGCTTTAAATTAAATCATAAAATCAACAAAAGTGACGGAATTTGTAGATGGGTGACATCATTTTTACAAAAAGTCATGCGATTGGTTAAAGAATATTCAATAAATAAGATCAAAATGGTTTATAATACACTTGTAATATGAACATAAGGTAAAGCTGTAATACCTGATTAACATAGAAAAGCGCATGTTACAAACTCTAAAACGTATGTACATACCTATGTTCAAATGTGTGTGCACGTCGCTTTTAACCCTTTGCATGCTGGGTAATTTGTCGTCTGCTAAAATGTCGTCTGCTGAATTTCTAAAATTAGCATTTTCTTCGATTTTTTTCCAAAGAATACTATCAGAATAGCAAACAGTTTGGATCCAGATGAGACGCCACGTTCTGTGGCGTCTCATCTGGATCCAAACTGTTTGCAAAGGCCTTCACAACTCGGTTCCCGCACTGTAAGGGTTAATAAATCAATGCGTTAATACATTACAACAGATGTGTATGTTTTATTGGCATTTAGCGATTTGTAGCCTGCTCAGTTATCAATAGAGCCTTGTTCTGTGAAAAATAGATTTAATGCGTGTGTTAAGTGTCGGTCCTGATTAGCCGGTGCAGTTCGTACAGGCTAATCAGGGACGACACTTTCCGCATAGACTTGATAATATTTTAAAAGAGACTTCCTTGAAACATGAAAATCAAAAAAAGGAAAATGTCGTTCCTGATTAGCCTCTGCGGACGGCACAGGCTTATCTTGGATGACGCTTCAAGCACATGCATTAAGACCAGTTTTGCACAGAACTCGACGCAATAGTTCTGCTGCGAACATAAAGGTGAAACATTACCACTACCATTAATCACTGTCAGTTCATAACGAACATACCAATATGTTGTAAATATGTAACCATAATTAGGTCAAAACATTTGTCACATTCATCTCAGACATGCGAAAATAATTAATTAAACGTAACTACGCCAGTTTCTTGTCGTGTTCTGTCTTGTATTATCTTGTTTCCATAACATATTTATGTCAACAGTTTAGCAACTATTATATCTCAAAAACGCCAAAATTCTTTTAGAGCCCAATTTATGATGTAAGTGTTCTGACGTTTGAAAGAGGATGTATTTATTCAACTAAGTGTTTGTTGTGTCTGGTACACTAACAGTATTTTTAAAGTTCATGTTCATATGTTCAATAATGTGATGATATGAGTCGTGTTCTGAGAAAACTGGGCATAATGCATGTGCGTAAAGTGTCGTCCCAGATTAGTCTGTGTAGTTCGCACAGGCTAATCAGGGATGACACTTTCCGTCTTAACTGAATTTTCGTGTAGAAGAGAGACTTCCTTTAAACGAAAAATACCATAAAAGCGGAAAGTGTCGTCCCTGATTAGCATGTGCGGACTGCACAGGCTAATCTGGGACGACACTTTACGCACATGCATTATGCCCAGTTTTCTCAGAACGCGCCTCATATGTTCATGTTATCTGTAGTTTGTTTAAGCCTAATTTATTGGGCACTGTTGTATCGAACGAATTTACAATACCGAATCCGTTCAAGCGTGATACATCGGCTATCTCCGGAATCCTCCGGAGATTTAAGCAATAAATCGTCTGCTGAGTTCGAATCCGTTCTGGTAAAACTGGGCTTTACGCATGTGCGTAGAGTATCGTCAACGGTTGGACAACACTAATTCCAATTTCCATAGGGTCCCCTTATAAAACTGAAAAGTCCGGAATTATTTAAAGATAAATTTGTCTTGTTCCAAAAATTGCAGTAAAAATATACCGTTCGCAAGTTTAAGAAAAGTAAAATTCGCCTAAATGATAGCATCCTCGGAAAACAGGGTTTTGGCAGTGAGATTTCCACAAATGCACCGCACTTCAATAAACGTATCCCAAACGTTCATAATACCCAAAGATATTGTCCGAAATGTTGCAGACACACATAAGATATAGGAAATAAACTCAAAAAGCATGAGTTACATCTCTGAATTGCTTATAAACAAGAAGAGAAATTGAACTCTTAAAAATAGGCACTACTTTGGACCAAAGAAGGATACAAACTGTTAGAAACAACTCAAAGTTCTGAGATAATGTAAAAAAAAACTCCTCTTCATCATTATTAATCTATTTGTTAAATAAATGCATAATTTCTGACAACTTTAAATACCCACAAATACGCATTTGAGTATGACACGTCATTAGCCATTCGGCTTGCGTTTTCTGTACTTGGACTTACGTAGGCAAGGCGTCCTACATTGGCTTGTAAATCATATACAAAGATATAAGTAGCACATTTAGACTTTATATCATTCAAAGACAGAAGTGATTTTTTTAATTTGTTGAATGTTTTTAAACACGAACGATTGTGCACAAAGACGCAAAAGTCGGCGTTCAATACTTTTATAAAACATTTTTCATCAAAATTACGTTTCCTTAAAAAATCGTAGAAAATGCATACATTATATTATAAATGCATGTATTATTTTTCCAGCTACAAGTACTGGAATCAAGAAAATAAAAATTGGGTCCTGAAGACCCGGTTTCTTGGTTTTGTTCAAGGTTGGATTACACTTATTCCAATTCACGTTAGGTCCCATGATAAAACTGCCACGTGAAAAGCATTTGTCAAGCATTTCATATAAATCAAATTTTGCAAGTCGGATATCATTTTACAGATAAATCTGTCGTCTTCCGATAATTGCAGTCAAATAAATTATATACATTTTCCAAACTTCTAAAAAAGTAAAATTCGCCCTAATTCTAGCACCCTCGGAAAACAGGATTTCGGCAGTGAGATTTCACCAAGCACACCGTACTTTTATAAAAGCATTCCAACCTCCTTCATTTAACATAGTTCCCAAGGAAATGCGCCGAAATGTTGCAGACACACATAGGATACAGGAATTAGCCACAACACGTATGAATGCGATCGCTCAACTGCTTTTAAACCAGAAGATTAAGGGGACTCTTTAAAAATAGGCATTTCTTTCGGATCGACCACGTGGGGATACAAATTTACTTTGTGTAAAGCAACCTCAAATAATAATTTTCCAGTCCGTACAGGCTTATATAGGACGACACTTTTCGCCCAGACTTGATTTTGTTTATAAGTCTTAAAACGAAACATTCCAACAAAGCGGAAAGCGTCGTCCGTGATGAGCTTGTGTGGACTGCACAGGCCAATCTGGGTAAACACTTTGAGCCGCGTTCTGAGAAAACTGGGCATAATGCATGTGCGTAAAGTGTCATCCCAGATTAGCCTGTGCAGGTCACACAGGCTAATCAGGGACGACACTTTCCGCCTAAACTTGATTTTCGGCAAGGAGGGACTTCCTTGAAACTAAAAATACCATAAAAGCGGAAAGTGTCGTCCCTGATTAGCCTGTGCGGACTGCACCGGCTAATCTGGTACGACACTTTACGCACATGCATTATGCCCAATTTTCTCAGAACAAGACAACTTTACATCTACTGTATGCATTAAACCCCGTTTTACTAAGAGCGAGGCTCTTTTAAAAAAATATTAAAAAATGTTTGAGAACGCAGTGTGTTCTGACTGAACCCGTCACCTCAAGGTCGCCAGTAAATCACTGTTTTCCATAACGCCATAGCATCCTATTAAATATTGGTCTGGCTTTATACAAAGTGAAGTCCTATTTAAGACCAGTTGCACGTTTTGGGACTTCAAAATGTGCATGTATGTTATGCTGTGTGGACTGCTGATTGGATTGCAAACTATTATAATTTTCATAATTTAATCCCGTTATTTGCAAATAAAACTGAAAAGGTGTCTTCCATACGCATATTTTTTCTTGTCTCCATGTAAGATTTTATATTGAAAAATAAACACAGCTAACTGCACCTCCTTACACTCATAAAATCTGTAAACAACTTAAATAATTTATTACTAGTAATCTTAATGTCAAATAAATTTATTCACACTTTAAACACATCTGGACGAATAATAAATACATACTATATAAAATTAAAATAAAACATCAATACAAAATCAATTATTTACATCAATAATATAATAGTTTCCACTACAAACACAAATAATCAACTTTGTAACTTATCTCCTTTCTGCGCATTCTGCAATAATTTTATTTTCATTAACAATCTACGTCGGAAACATGTTGGTAGAAATGTGAACGAATCCCCAAGCGTGACAAACGTTTTCGTAGTGGCATTCGAGCCCCCTCTGGGAAGACTTGTCTTAGTGCACGTGTGTAAAGTGTCAAGGAAGTCTCTTATAAAAGAGAATCCATCGCAGACAGAAAGTGCTAATCTTTCACATTCATAACCAAATTTTACCGAACGAGGCTCTTTTGTTCAAGACGCTCTTCGGTGTTCGTCCACACTGTTTGTTGGCATCAGACCCGGACAGTTTCAGCAAGGCACACATAAAAAAGAGGTATGCTGCAAAACTTGTTTCACGTCTGCGAGAATTTTGTGCACTCAAAATAACAATGTTTCTTCGTTCTCGTCAACGTGCTAGGCCTCGGATAAATTGCTGAGTTTAATTTACTACAAAAAATTACAACACTTTCCTTCTAGTCAGAACCTTCAACTTGACATTCAATCCCTTTTCAGTCCAAACATTACAAACAATCTAAACCCCCTGACAATTGTATCTTAAAGCTTTAATAGATTACGCTTCATTCGGCTCAGACATATGCGTTTTTGTTTTTCCCGTTCGCGTGACCGCCCCTTCTGCTTTGCATATTCCGCACATATACGGACACTCCTCGGGGACGTTCGTGTATTTTCGGCAAAAACCGGGGTTCCAGAACCGACAATGTCCCGGATCACCCTCGTTCGGACATTGTGCTGGGAAAAGAGAAGACAATAAATGAATTGCACGTTACCGTGATGAACAACACATCAACGAATAAATCAAATCAAAAATTATTCACAGGCAAATTTATGTCAATAATAAATGGGCAACATTTTGTGAAAAAGGGGTTTAATGCATGTGCGTTAAGTGTCGTCCCATATTAGCCTGTGCAATCCGCACAGGCTAATCAAGTACGACACTTTCCGCTTTTATGATATTTTTTGTTCAAATAAAGTCTCATCTTAGCAAAAATCTAGTTTAGGCAAAAACTGTCGTCCCTGATTAGCCTGTGCGGACTACATAGGCTATTCTTGGGCGACACTACGCACATGCATTAAACCCTCTTTTCACATAGCACGGCCCAAATAAGAACTGAATTTTCAAACATATTTAAATAAAAATCATTGGCTTACTATCTCAGACAAAGAGAATGTTCTTTTGATTTTACGGGACGAAGATGCATCTGCCGATTATAATGGTTATGGTGGTACTGGAGTTGATGATGATAACGCTGATTTTAATTATAATTAATAATATATAGGATGGTGAAGTTTACAGTGGTTATGATGATTATGATGACAATGATTGTTAATGGTGGTGGTTGTGATGATACCGCTGCTGCTGATGATAATGACTATCATGGTTACGATTCTGATAATGTTGGTGGTGTTGATGATATGATGATTATGATAATGATGATGATGATGATGATGATGATGATGATGATGATGATGATGTGCTGATAATGATGACGATGTCTACGACGACGATGACGACGATGATGATGATGATGATGATGATGATGATGATGATGATGATGATGATGATGATGATGATGATGATGATGATGATGATGATGATGATAATGATGATGGTGATGATGATGATGATGATGAGGAGGAGGAGATGGAGGAGTAGGAGGAGGATGGAGATGAGGATGATGATGGTGGTGGTTCTCAGAGAATTCACTTACCGAATTCACAATTGTCGCCAGTAAAAGGTTTCTTGCACATGCAGGAACAGGAAGTGGTGTCCAGGCTTCCTCCGTTCAGACAGCGCTTCCCGCTGCACGGCGCTGTAAGCAGACGAACAAGAGATCACGTGATTGGAATTAAGTGAGCCCAAGTTGAAAAATTAACGATCGTTCCACAAAACATTTGGACAACAACAATAACAGTCGCAGGATTTTTGAGCACATTAAAATATCAAAGGGGAGTTACTCACGATCGCATAGTCCGCACATGACGGGGCAGTAGTCTTTCTTGATGTTGAAGTATCTCGTGCAGTCGTCACACCCGACCGCCCCGCCCTCGCTGGCGCACATCTTCATATCGTTGCCTTTGTCACCATATGCTCGGCACGTGGCTATGGTGGGCAAAAGAAAAAAATGTTTATTTATAATAAGATGAAAGATAATCAATATAGCAAATAAGTATATTTATGATAACATGAAGGCTAAGTAAAATAAAACAAAATGAGTATTTATGATAACACGAAGGAAAACTACTTATATTAACGACCTGTTTATAGTTTATCGTGCAAAAAAAACTATCAAACGAAACCTGTTTTTGATTTTTTACTCTGATTCCAAACAGCAATCCACTCCATTTCTTACTAACGCCGGAAAATATGGTTCTTTCTTAATCGCCATTAAGATTGAATTTTCTTAGAAAGCTGTATCGATAGTGTCAGATTTTATTCAGCTCTATTAGAGTATTACAATGGGGATGTTCTACTTTAAAAATCTTTATTTTAGTGTTACCTGACGATCAGTCATACCCCCCCCCGGAGCTCGATTATTTATTTTTAGAAATCTAAGACAATTCAAGTAACGATGCAAGAACAAATCTCTCTGACAGTCAACATTAATAAATTCTACTATTTTCCCGTCAGTATATATCGCATGTGTATTGCTTAAAAAAGCATATTGACCATCATTGCACACATAAAGTCGTAATTTAAAGTACTTTGATAGGACGGGACCAGGAACAAACAGATTCTATCATTAAACCACCAATCTAAAACTAAATGTGTCGCAATTGTTTATGAGACTTAGCCCGGGCCCCAACCCTGTCAAATCAAACCCCATACCTCCCATCCGACCCACGTCCCCTCTATCTCCTCAAATCTAAAAAAAACAACATTCATCAACTGCTCTTGCTCTCGCAGTTCTCTGCCCCTTAATGAAACCCCATCTGACCATCATTCCCATCAGCTCATGTGACGTCACATTGTCATCCCTCTGACCCTCACCACCATCAATCAAACACCCTAGTCTGACCACCACATCAACTGCAACCACTTCCGTCTAACCATCAACCCATAAACCTCTCTGATCACCTGTCGATCAGCCTTACGACATCTCTGATAATCACCCATCCCGAGTCATCTTGAATCACCACCCCGTCCAAGTCTCCTCTGATCCCTGCCCCAACCCCCCCCCCCCCCCAACGCCAACCCCTCTGACCCCTCTGATCCTTACCTACGTCATCTCTGGCGCCCTCGTAACGACAGCCATGACTTGACGTGAACACTGTGACGTTCACCGCCGTCGTCACAGAAGGAAAGCCGCCTTTACTGCCACCGTTTCCGAAACCTTAAATAAACAGGGCGAAGTGTTCGTGTATGGAAGAAATATCAGTGCTTAATTTGTCTACGTCATTCTGTTTTGTCGTTTTGATTTTGATTGTGTTGCTGAGATTGTTTTCATACAGATATATATTTCAAAGTTTACATGTACCTAATCAAACAGTATTTTACTCAATCAATTAAAGTTTGTATCAGTCATTTTTAATTACTTTATGTAGCATTCATTTAAAGACGCCTTAAATAATGCAAAATACCGTTTTTCTGTGTTTATAAATCACATTACATATAACAGAAATGTTAGTGATGACGTGATAATTGCACCTTGAAGTTCTTTATTTACCTGTTGAACACATCGTACTTAATCAAACACATGCACGTTTTAATGCGATTTCAAATAAAAAGTCATATTTCAGCAATTGTGAACACAATAATCATTTTTGTTATAATTAAGTCGTACCATAATGTAATAATTGTCATGTATTAAATAGATGTTTGAACTACTTTTCTTCAACAAAAGAAACACACGCAACAGAGTTCCCAGAGCAATGCCGCTCTGGACAACCGGATCTCAACTCATGTGCGTTAGGTGTCATCCCAGATTATCCTGTGCAGTCTGCACAGGCTTTCACATTTACTTTATTTTCTCTAATAACAGACTTCTATTAAACGAAAAAAAACGACAATAAAAGCGACAAATCCAACTTTTTAGAGCGCCTATCATTTATCACACATTCTAATGGTTATTTCTCGATAATGCCCTTACGTTACTCATTAAACCCATGTCAAATTAACGTAAGTTCTACTTTATTAAAGCTATAAGCCGTTCACGTACCGGGACACAGGCCGCACATGTGAGGACACTCTTCCGGAACATTGTAGAAGAGGTTACAGTAGCTCGCGGGCCAGTCCCTGCCACACACCCAGGCGTCTCTGGCGGGACAGTCCACTGATGTAATGATTGTTCCGTGGTTAAAGTGATGAAAATGGTATAATTATAAAAATGATACAAGTGATAATGTTGATTGTGCATTTATATGTATTGTGATGATCATGCAACGATAAATTGTCGAAACGTAATCATTTAGTTGATAGTTTTACTCAGTTGCACTTATTGGAAGTGTATAGGAGTATTACATATATAAAAAGAAAACAAAGTATACGCATTATTATAATACAGAACGTCTTTAAGAACTCGATACATTTTACACGTATACAATAACCCGTATTGGGCACAGCATGCAATAGAGTCACGACTTATTCGTTGTATATTGGGGTAATATTCACCACGAAAAAAATGCATCTTAATGCCAAGTGGCTGCCATCGAACGAGCGGGTATATTGATTGATTGATTGATTGATTTTATTTGGTAAACATATGAAAAACATTTATATTAACATGAATAAGACAAGTCAGAGTTGCGTATCGTAAATCTTACATATTGCAATGACACGTTTAAACGATAGACAGTGAATGTGTATGTGCAAGGTGCAAGTAAAGACTAATAATCGATGTAATTTCACACATAATTAATTAGTGCGCGATAACCTTTTTGTCCATAGTTGAGCCTAGAGTGACCGCTCCTTGCTCAGATATTTTAAACAAAATAAATGGAATTCAGACGAGATCAAGAATCACGACACTTAAAAGCAAACACAAATAAGCAAAACGAACATCTTTGTGCAATGTAGCCTGTATAAACAACGCATATATTAGTGCAGTGTAGCCTCGTGTAACCCTACCTCTCTCACACTGTTCCCCTGTGTAAGGCTTCGGACATTCACATTTACACGCCCCTGGGTTCAGACGGCCCTTGTTCAGACAAATCAAACCATTGCAGTCTGAAACAAAAGGAATATATACGAGCCTTGTTCTAGTAAAAAGGGGCTTCATGCATGTGCGTAAAGTGTCGTCCTACTTTTGCCAGTGTATTACACACAGGCTATTCTTTAATTTACGACTCTTCCGCAAAAAACTAGAGTTTTGTTATAAATAGACTTCCTTTCAATGAAAAATATCATATAATGTGAAAGTGTTGCCCGCATTATCCTGTGCGGACTGCACATGCTTATCTGGGTCAGGGACGACACTTAACGCATATGCATGAAGCCCCACTTTGCCAGGGCGAGGCTCATATGCATGTGTCAGGTCATATTTGTCATAATTTATTTTGCTAAATGATTACTTTAACTTAATAAATTTTGAAACGTGCATCATTATTTTTTTTCATCAATTGATTATAAACATAATATAAACTAAAAAATGATCAAAAGCACACGCCTGTTTGATGGATGCATGAATGGCGGCAAAGAGTCGAGCCCGTTGTTAAAGATGTTTGTCCTGTCAAGCAGATCGTGATAATCTTTAATCTATGTTATACTTTTCGCAAGGGTATGGGCTTTTGAAGGCTATCTCCAGAACTACGAACTTAAAACTAATGCCAACAATTAAAAAACAAGTCAATTAAATAAAAATCTAAAATACTTTAAACCTGATATCATGGACCGCAAACTTTGTAAAGACTTCTAAGTTTAAAATATAAGTTATGTTTGCTATTGTTAATTGTTTTCGACGATAACGCAACTTTAGCTACATCATTATATCTATACATGCTCAAAACGTTCCGGGGCGAAATTAAGTTTGACCTATAACTGCGTCCTTGACATTTGACCTTCATACGAATATATTGCGCGCGACACGCCATCTCTACATTCTGAAAATGATTGGTAAGTTATTTTTAATTTGCGCTATTGATGATTAAGTAACAATATTTATAATTTAAATACACTACCATTTGATGTATAGACACAAGTTTTGCGCGCAACACGCCAGTTTAGTTTCGTTCTGATAAAACTGGGCCTAATGCATGTGCGTAAAGGGTCGTCCCAGATTAGCATGTGCAGTCCACACATGCTAATCAGGGGCGACACTTCCTGCGTTTTGAAATTTTGGTAGCCTCTTGTAATAAAAAATCCAGTTAAGGCGGAAATTCTCTTCCCCGATTATCACATGCTAATCTGGGACGACACTTAACGCACATGCAGTTAACCCAGTTTTCCAAGAACGAGGCTCATTTGTGGAAATATATTTTAAAGTTAGCCGTTTAATTATCAACTTACATTTAGGAAAAACTGTTTCGTGTATACAGTTTACGTTTGAACTTTGAGTGTAACCATGACCTTAAAACTGTGACGTAGAAATTACGCGCGATACAAACGTCTCCATGAGGAAATATATTCTCAAATTTTCCAAAGAATTATGAAGTTACAGTACGCATAAGATTTGTCAGCGATTATGTCATTTTTCGCATAGTGATCATCTGTGGTTAGTTTGTTTTTTTTAATCCCAAACAAGATCATGTTACAGTTTGGACAAGATCTGAAGGCGCATTTACGGAGAGTCCCATATCCGCCAATATGACGGCAAAACTGAGATGTCGCACGAGGAATCGACATACGTTTTACTTAAATGTTGAATAGGCAAACGCGTTTTACAAACCAATGTGCGGATAAAAATATTTGTTAACATTCAGAAAAATGCTTGGCTCACACAATTTGAAAGTAGAGCGTATAAAAACTACAAATTTTAATGTAATTTAATTGAGTCGAGATCTGGTAAAACAGGACATAATGCACGTGCCACAAGTGCCGACCCTGAAATCCGCTTTTATGATTTTTTTTTTCGTTTTAAGAAATTTTCGTCTTAAAGAAATTCCAGATTTTGAGGAATGTAGGTAGACTACACAGGTTTTTTTTATCTGGGACGTCGACACTTTTCCCACACGCTTTAAGTCCACTTTTCCCAGAACAAGATTCAAATGATAAATAGAAGTGCAATTAGCGGACGTTTACCGCATAATCCGTTGTTACAGTTGTGAGGACAGACTTCACATCGGGAGCCAGCTGTGTACGGATAGGCGAGATTTGATTGGCTGAAATAGATAAAGGAATGATCTAATTTGCTGATAGATTTAAAGGACACATTCTCAAAAATAGTTCAATGACGGATCGATTATGATTCAATGATCTGATTCATGAAAGGTGTCACATAATAGATCCTTTAGACTGAATGATTGAAAGAGCACAACTTATCGCATTACAAAATAAAATGCAGATACTTTTGGCTTAAGTGAGACCACGTGCACAAAACTGACAGTTCGAATCGCTGCAAAGAAATTGAAATGGATGCATGGTAATTTATCATAGAGAACGTTTTATAGCAAACGCGTTCACTGTTAGGGAAGAGATTTTCTCACACCTCAATGTTGGAAAAACGCGAAAATGGTACTTGTCTTTACCAACAAACAAACTCAGAGTGACGCAACATATTCGTTTACGAACCGCCATTCAAATTATAAACTTTATTAAAGTTTAAAAGTAAATTATTATTATATAAATAAAAGAAAATACGCTACGTCTTTAAATAACGGAACGGTTTAAATGTTAATCAATACTTAACGTCTTATTGAAGACACAGTTCTTTGTTCGGTGTCACACTGCACTGCGCACAAAGGAATATTTGAATCATAAAGGGAATATTAGTTTAACATTCATATGCGCTCTACAACGGATATTCGATATGTCTCATTACTCGTTCTCGCGAAACACTATATCGAAGTTTTGTTTGGTTTAAAAACACTTCCTGAATTTATTTTTTGAATTTCTGATCAATAAGTTTCACCGAATTATGAATACAAGGATTGCTCATTACATTATTGTGTTGATTCGTATAATTTAAAAACGCAAACATTATTTCATATCGTTGTAAGGCTTTTGTTCAGTGGATACAAAATCTTAAATATTACAGAAGTTAAAACAAATAAAGTTCACTCAAGCGTGGGAGAATAAATTTCCACGTATGGACGACAGAGAAGTGACCTTAACACTTGAAAAACCTCGTGTAAACTGTAAGGAAACGAATTATTCACGAAATAACGATAAGACTATAATGGATGTACACCAACACATATAACACCACGAATGAACCATTGTGTATGGAACTAAACATATATAAAAAGTGTCTACAGTAATTGCGAATTTTATATGAGCAACCAAGAAGTCAATTCAAAAAGATGTATACTATCAAAATTCTACAAAATATTCAAGTTGGCAGAAGTTAAAATATTGAAGCTATTGTGTTAAAAGTGTCTCTAGAAAGAAGTGGATTTATTATCTAATTTTCAAAAATGGGTGTAAACGTCAGTAGAAATTCTGTATTATCGTGCGAACTCTTGATCGTCAAAGACACAACACCGGAAGCCGACCTCCAGTGCGAGATTGTACAGGAATTCGTGAGAGAGGTATACGTCAGTTACAGCATCCGGGTTGTCCGAACAATCGATTTCAACCCCACATTGGCTTTTTTCTGTAGAAAAATACTGTTCTTCTTGAACGCGGAAACGGACGCAATTTCTCATCAAGTTCCCGTATGGCTGACTTCACTTCCGCATTTCGATCACAAGCGCCGCGGTGGGTATTTAATTCTCGAACTAGACGAAGAATGCAACGATTCCGATGCCGGATTCTTCGAGACGGTCTATCGTAATGGCATCGCATTCAACCGTGTCGTCATCACGAACCACCATCTCGTCTTTCAGTGGTGGCCGCTCGTACTCCGCTTCCTTACGCCACGACCAAAGATGACGTCAGCCCCCGGCGCGTTTACGTCAATTTTGTTCAGCGAAGCGTTCATCGACGATAAAGCCGTTCATTCCGGAGACGAGGCGGATAGCCTCGTGAAGTCGAGCGTTCACGAACAGTTCTTCGCAAAGCTCCGGAACAACCGTCACGTGCACGTATACTGGAGCGGCGCGTGCCACCCGAGCAACCCGGAAGCTCGAATGGTTATGATTTACACGTCATTAGAATTGGATATCACCGTATTGCGGAAGTTCATACGTGAGCAGCCACGAGACGCGTTCCTTATTCTGGATTTTGATATTGAAGACGAACACGTTGATCGACTGCCTATAAAGGTCTACAAACTAAGCGAGCACGTGAAGGGAATTTTTAACATCATGTTAAAAGCTCAGATGATATGTCCTAGGCACCCGTTACGGACCCCTTTGATGCCAGTCGGACCATTAAAGGTCAGCAAAGATAGGACGGCCCAACACGCCGATGGCCTAAGGATATTCGTTTGGCTGATTTGGACTCAGTATCCGAAAGACAAAATAAATAGCGTTCTTCGGGATTGTCGTCTGGTGGTCGAACGAATCGGAACGGAAGCAGACGACGCGTGGAAAGTCGTTGCTAAACAACAGCCCTGCACATGTCGGAAGTTTGAGGATCACGTGATCTTCAGCGGTGGCTACAAATACCGGATATGCGCGGAGAATGCGTGGGGTGTAGCCTCTGAGTATTTGGTATCCGATTGGTTGACAGTGTAAAAACGTTCTTTATGGTCGGATTGTAGTTGACTTAAATGAAATGATGTTTCGCATGTCATAACTTTTCAGTCGCAGTTGACCAAGAAATGCGTTTGTAATTAGATTTTGTTTTAATGACTTAGTGAAACAATTTCGAAAACATTGTTTTAAAGAATTCTTAATGGGTTAAAGTTTAGGGGGTAGGGGCAAACAATACAGTTCCCAACCTCTACCGGTCGGTGTTCAGTGAAAGAGAACATGTTTTTATACACACTCAATAGTTTATAAACTCGTTGTATATCTGGGTTAGAGTATCTTATAAATATTTAATTACGTACACGATACAGCTTTACAGTTACGTTAACTGTTAATTCGTACGTAAGAGCGTGTTATTTTGTGTATGTTATACTTTTTTCCGAGGCATCGGATGTCTCTTTCAGAGTGTCCTTGCCCACAGCAGAACTCAAAATCGGCTTCGTAGAAAACATAACCTAATCAGGGACGACACTTTCCACTTGTATGGCAGTTTTCATTTAAAGGAAGACTCCTCTAAACGGAAATCCACTCTAGGCGATTAGTGTTGCCCCAGACTAGCCAGCGCTCACTGTGCATTCAGTAAGCCCAGTTTTTCATAGAACGCGGCTACATTTTGAGGAAGTGCAGTATACAGGAAATTACATATTCCAGCGAGTCTTATACTGTCTGGTGTGAATCACAATGTCTGCTACTTCTCGGTGTAACGTCTTATGCGAAAGGCGATTAGATAGTTAAGTAAAGTCGCCGTGGCATTGTGGATATTGGGTCCACCTTGCAATCGGGAGGTCACGAGTTCGAATCCCGATAGGGAGCGTTTTCTAGATCCCCCCCCCACCACACACACACAAAGAACTGGTTCAAGTCGCAGGAAACGGACTCGACAGCGTTTCAAATAAGCCTTAGGATTTCGATGAAAACGATATCAATTAAAGAAGTTTAAACTATTCCTAAGTCAAGTTAAGCGTTCCTATATTTTAAAGGGGCCTGTTCACGTTTTGGTTAATTGACAAAATTAAAAAAAGGTTGTTTTAGATTCGCAAATTTTCATTAAAGTTATGATATTTTTGAGGAAAAAGTAATACTGACCATTTACCATGATCTAAAACATCCTTTATATGCATCTTTTGGTGATATGAAAGTCTGAAAATTATAAAGCGTTGCAACGCGAAACGATTGAATAATTTGGGAAGTTCTGTTGTTGTCGCTATATTTTGGGAAACTACGAGGATTGCTGATATAAGTAAAAAATATATTCGCTCATAGTATGAGCACGGATGGTCGAGTGGTCTAAGCGGGAGACTTTTTACTCCAGGACTCCAGGGGTCAGTGGTTTGAGTCCAGTTGAGGGTTATTTTTTTTCATATTGTTATTGTATTATTGTGTTTTTTTATTGGAGATTTTTAGGTCAAATGTTTAAAAATGTTAGCCGTGTTGCGGAGAAAGTGGACTCAATGTGTGTGCGTAAAGTGTGGACTCAATGTGTGTGCGTAAAGTGTGGACTCAATGTGTGTGCGTAAAGTGTAGTCCAAGATAAGCCTAAGCAAGGGATGCACATTTCGCTTAACTGGAATTGTTCGTTGAAAAAAGTCTCTTCTAAATAAAAATCCAAACTAATGCTAGGTTTACATCTGGCCACGATTACCACGATGTCCCCGATTCCAGAGCATCGTGGCGAACGTAACAGAGCGTGGAGTCGAATCGGGGTGATCGTGGGGGAGCGGAACGGAACGTGGTTGAATCGGGGACATCGTGGGCATCGGGACAGATTTTAAATCAAACTTAAATTTCACCACGATTGCCCCGATTCATTTTCTTATCGGTTAAATCGCAGGAGATCGCAACAAAGCGGCTTTGTCGTGGGAGATCTTAACAGGACGTAACGGAACGTGGTGGAGCGTGGAAGCCAATCGTGCTGATCGCAACAAAGCGTAACAGAACGTGATGCAAATCGTGGGCTCGATCGTAGCAACAAAACGTGCTGATTTCGAAAGGAAGCGTAACAGAACGTGGAGTATACCATTTAATCGTAGAGCTCCCCGATTTTTTAGCCTCTGGCTAATCGGGGAGATCGTGGCCAGATGTAAACTTAGCATAAGCGAAAACTGTCGTCCCTGATTAACCTTGGTAGACGGCACAGGCTAATCTGGGACGACACTTTACGAACATGCATTAATCCCCGATATCCAAAAGCGCGGCTCATTTTTATCCGAAACTAAGATTTCTGTACAACTTACCCTGACGCATAGTTGCACACAAAGAACCGGATATACTTGGTGTTCGGACACTCCGCGTAACCGCAACCCACCAGAAACGTCCCGTTCTGAACGATCTGAAACAGGAAACGCATGCAACGTTTATAATATAGGACGTAAGTGTCACCTCATATTAGCCTGCGCTGTCCGTCAAGGCTAATCCGGGACGAGACTTTCCGCCTAAACTGGATTTTCGTGATAAATGTGGCAAGTACTTTCTCGGCATGTGTATGCAAAAGCCACAAAGGCACACCGGTCCCAGTGGGTAATGCGGCATATTCCTATGAACATTACTGCATCGGTCTAATACAAATGGCCAATATGCATCGTGTAATATTTTCCGAAATATCGCAGTACCAGGGTGCAGGATCTCGTGATTTTCTGTGGTTCAATATTGACCTTAAATGAATGTAAACACATCGGTAAGTGGTGCTTTTTAATAACTTTTAAAAACAATTTTTCTTTAGAATTTCAACTAAAGCACACAACACAGTTTTTATGCTGATTATTGCAATGTGAAATACATCAGAATTTAGCAAGCCTGTGTTCTTGGCCACAAATTCGATGTGTACTGCATTCATCAACTCGGTTATGCAGCACGCAACGTGAAAATTTGGAACCGATTTCAGACGTGTTCAATGATTTAATTTTAAATCTTAAGATATCGGTACAAATTGCAAAAAAAACTTGTATGCTCTAAAAATGTTTGCCAATGTATTTAAATAACTTGAGATATTTGCAAAAATAAAGTTCTTAACGGCGTGTATACATTCTAACCAGCCCGTGTGTTAACCCCTGAAAACCCCGTTGATCCTGCACCCTGTACAAAGGGACAAAAGTATATGTATAATGAAGAACCGAACGTCAGGTGTTTTTTTTTTTTACTTTTACATGTGTAAATCATAAATAAACATTTCAAATAACTCCGTAAACTGGATTGTTTACCCCGTAGAGGCGAAAAAATCGTCGTCGTAAAATAGCATCCCTTAACTACCCGATTCAAATTACATTTTCATACATTTTAAACTCCAGCATTGAGCAGAGCTCACATATGCATCGTTGATGCTTGTCTACTAGTCCAAGATTGGGGATTAATTTTTTATGCTCGTGTATGTAATGTAGTATATTCTAAACCAATACATATGTTTTTACTAAACCGGATTGTCGTGAAACAATTAAGGTCGTCATGTTGGTAGTTTATGAAGCATGAAGCAAAATCAACCACTGCTGCCACATACCTGTGTAAAATGCGCGATCTGGCGCCAGCCCTCGGGTCCCAGGTAGGAGTCTGGCTCGAAGCCGTAGCGGTACATGGAGATCTCATCGTACCACATCCGGATCGCCTCCTGCCAACTCTCAAAGCCCACCGCAACGTTCTGCCCCACCGTGAGGCCGAGCTCTAGAAAACACATGGAAATTACTCTGTTTGGCAGGGGAGAGATTATATATCGACCAATAACGTTTGTCTGTCGTTCTTTCCCTGGGTCCGTCTGTCCGTAACTCTGTATGTCTGTCTTCCGTCTGTCTGTGTGTCTGTCTTACTGTCTGTCTGTCTTACTGTCTGTGTTAATGTCTTTCTGTCCCCCTGTCTGTCTTAGTGTCTTAGTGTCTTAGTGTCTGTCTGTCTGTCTGTCTGTCTGTCTGTCTGTCTGTCTGTCTGTCTGTCCGTCGTCTGTCGTCTGTCTGCCTGCCTGCCTGCCTGCCTGCCTGTCTGTCTGTCTGTCTGTCTGTCTGTCTGTCTGTCTGTCTGTCTGTCTGTCTGTGTCTGTCTGTCTGTCTGTCTGTCTGTCTGTCTGTCTGTCTGTCTGTCTGTCTGTCTGTCTTACTGACTGTCTGTCAATGAGGTCTTTTAAAAGTTTGGTTTTAATGTATTTTTCGTTAAACTACCAGGCGCCAGTTGAAGGAAGCATGGTTTAAAAGATTAAAGTATTAAGTCGCATAAATGTGCTCACCGAAAGTTTAAAATAGTTGACAGCACCGTTAGCGAGGAATAGTGTTAAAAGACAACGAAACCCATAGTACCTCTAAATATAACGATCATATGTTCTCTCTTGACTAGTATTTAGTTCAATAAGGTTACTAAGTGAAGCATCTGAGTATGCTGCGGACCATAAACTTATGGATATTCAAAACTCTTAAATGTATTCCATAATCACGCAGCGTATGTATTTTAATGTCCCACAAGGAGGAAGCGTGCTTGGTTCACTAGCTGGGCTATAATCGATCTCAATCTATCTCATTATATCGCTGACGAGGTCGTAATGGAGTGCCAGCCGAAATGCAATACACGGAAGTAAACATAAGATTAATGTAAAGCATGCTCGTCACGGACAAAGGAAGGGTATACTCCTTTAAAGCGACAGTATCATAGTTATTAGTCAGAAAAAAAACGGCATTTTTTTTTTGGTGAAAGTTGCCTTCACACGTTTTGGATTAAAATAGCTAATGTTCATTATGGTTGTATCAAGCAAAATACAACTTATGATAAAACTACATATTATTTTTATATCGATTAATTTAATCAAAAGTAACATACCGTTACACTTTAAAGTAAGAAAATGCGAGACATGTCTCATTCGTACCCGGTATTTTTCGTTCATCGTCATGCGCCAGGACGCATTGTTTGGCCCATTTCTGTGCAACTGCCGCCAGTCGGTCATCCCATTGCTAGAAAACAACGTAAAAGCAAAGGTCTATACTGGTTGATAAATTATTGTAGCTCGGAAAAAAATTGTGCGACTTTTTTTTTAATTTGGAGTTAATATTTCCACATTTTCCAAGTGGTGTGGAAATAATACGATACAAATACAAAAGTACTGGCAGTTGATAAAATATGAAAAACGTTTCAATAACTCAAATTAACAATTAAGCCTCACTCTGAGGAAACAGGGCTTAATGCATAAGCATAAAGTGTCGTGCGCACCGGCTTATCAGAGACTGCTCTTTCCGCTTGTATCTTTTCTTAACGAAAATCCATTCAAGGCGGAAAGCGTCGTCCCTGATGAACATGTGTTTACTGCACAGGCTAATCTTAGACGACATTTTGCTCAAATGCATTAAGCCCCGTTTTCCCAGAGCGAGGCTCCATGGTGTATCTCCAAATATGGACGCAATTTTTAATACTGTTCTACATACAGTAAACTAGGACCCATTAGCGCATAACTGAACTTTTACATGCGATAAATTGTAAGTTAATTTGGTTAATCTGTTAAACATGCTAATTTATTAAAAATTCCACGTAACAGCACGTAGTTGATGTGACCAGCAGGTGTATTAGATACTAATTAAAACACATTCAACTTGTTTATGTTTAAACCTGTTAACTAGAAGTTATGTAACATGTAAGGTACATCATCAATCACGCGAGCTAAACATGTCAATATACTTATTCAAACACGTGTACCGTTCAGAATGGAGGACACGTGATTTTCTGTTAATATATACTAGTAAATTTACGCTAGAAATGTGAAAAGGTAACGGATACCCAACATTTTAATGGCATATACAAGACGAAGCACAAATAAAGTTTTTTTTTCCAATGATGGCGATACCCCGCCTCGCCATATATTGTTTAAATTATGTAGAGAGTTATAATATTTATGCTGTAAAAATTGAATATGAAAAATGGGTCTAAAGTCTGAACATTAAATTTTAAAGGGGCATATTGAACATGCTTTATGTGGCAATAAACAATTCATGTTTTTGTACGATGAAAGGTGTACTACGTCGCACAATTTTATGCCCACGCGCATACCTGCATACATACATATAGATCTATATATAGAGAGGCGTTAGTCCAGTCAACAGCTTTTACTTCGTTGTGTTGATGCTAATAATTTAACAGGTATTAACGATTACCATAGTCATTTAAAAACCATTTCACCCGAATGATATTAAAACAGTTCTAACACTATTAAGTATATTATTCAATGGATGTGAATGTATAAAGCGAACCAGAAGCAAACATAAATATAAAATAATTAAAGTAGCGGTTGAAATCTTGAAATCAAGTTAGGATCAACACAAACCACACAGAATGGCTACTACCTATTCAACATGACGAGTATCTCCTTCAAGTCAACCTTACATAAACAGGTATTAAAATATTTAATTAAACATAACGTGAAAATGTTATCAATGTAACCATGCCGCCTAGTAAACGTTAACGTAACAAACGTTACGGATATCATCCGATTAATGCAACGTAAAAGATATGATAAACGTAACAGATAGCACCAAGTTAAAGTAATTTTAAATACAGACACGTGAAATTTACCGTTGAGTTAGGATTTAAAAAAACATTTTAAAACGCAACTTTTACCAAACCTGTTGATAGTTAGCTATTGTGTTTCTTCTTCATAACACTAGCGATGTAAACCAATTAGTTATTTATGTGTTAATTGTATTATTTGCTTGTGTAATATAATGTTTGTTTAGTATTTCATTTGTGTGATCCTCTTTTTTTATATTGTTGTTGAGTATGCGGCTAAAGGCATGTATATCCTAATTCTGCCCACAAACCGAAACTGAAACTGAAACTAAACCAGTCAACGTCAAAGGCGTGAAAGAGACAACATTAACTTAAACTCACGAGTTTCATGAGATCGGCGGCAGGCGGTTGCACGTTGGCTCGTAGGTCATTGTGGAACTGTGTGATGAACTGCCGGTCCTGTATATTGACCCCTGACTTGGTCACGTCCCTGTTGTCCTTAAGGCACAGGGTGTGGCCCGGAAGACGTCGATATTCTGCCGTGCACGTTAGCTGCAACGTTAAGGCATGTGGTCGCAGCGTTACAAAGGATGAATGTTCTACTTATGAGCCTCGCTCGGGAAAACGGGGCGTAATGCATATAGGTCAAGTCCACACAGACAAATAAGGGGCCAATCTTTCTACTTTTTATTGTATTTCAATATTAATCGTTTATAATATGTATCTTCGTCGCAAAACTCTCATTATGACGGAATGTGTCGTCCAAGATTAGCCTGGGCCGACTACACGTGCTAATGTGTCTTGTTCTGAGAAAATTGGGCTTAATGCATGTGCGTAAAGTGTCGTCCCAGATTAGCCTGTGCAGTCCGCACAGGCTAATCAGGGACGACACTTTCCGCTTTAATGGTATTTTTCGTTTAAAGGAAGTCCCTTTTTACCGAAAATCTAGTTTAAGCGGAAAGTGTCGTCCCTGATTAGCCTGTGCGGACTGCACAGGCTAATCTGGGACGACACTTTACGCACATGCATTATGCCCAGTTTTCTCAGAACGCGGCTCCTTTAAGCACATGCATCCCGCCCCCCATTTTCTTAGAGCGAGGCTCATGCATTTGTATGTTTGCCATTGACTACCGATAGCATATTCTTACAGTTTAACCAACCTACATTAACCCTTTGCATGCTGGGAAATTTGTCGTCTGCTAAAATGTCGTCTGCTTAATTTCTAAAATTAGCATTTTCTTCGATTTTTTTCAAAGAATACAATCAGAATAGCAAACAGTTTGGATCCTGATGAGACGCCACGTTCTGTAGCGTCTCATCTGGATCCAAACTGTTTGCAAAGACCTTCAATATCCGGTTCCAGCGCTGAAAGAGTTAAAGCGAATTCCAAGATTCTTATTCTAAATGTTTTAAATTGTTAATGTTCGGATCAGGCCTTTTAGCTGATAGTTATCTTTACGAGAAAGCAAATTAACACATTTTTAATGTTATCCAAACTGTGCAAATTATAACGTCAAAACTATACCTTAGAGACGAATGCTTAATTAAAGGAACACGTTGAACTTAATTTATTGGGGCATCGTAATTCAAATAGTTGCTAAAACTATAATTCATTATCAGCTGAAGACTTTATAATCACCTGCACTTTCATAGTTATTATCGTTTTCTAAGCTGTCAGCGAAATAAAGTGGTTTTGACACAAGGCGGTATATATTAATTTAATTTATTGACCCTTATTAGAAGTTGCGGTACAGTGGTGCAGTTAAAATACATCATTTGTCACTTATATGGTTAATTGATGTTCGGTGTTTCGCGGTCACTGACACATTCATTTTCTCTAAACAGTACGCAAAGGCTAACCAGGGAGGAAACGTTCAACTCTATGCTATTTTTTCGTTTAACGAATGTCTATTCTTAGCGAAAATCCAGGTCAGGCGGCAATCGTCTCCCCTTGCGGACTGCACAGGCTAATATGGGACGTCACTAAACGCACATGCATTAAGCTCCGTTTTCCCAAAGCGTGACCAAGCTTATATATCGCTTATGTGCAATTTATTCCGAGAATATGCTCATAGCATTTAGCGACTTTGCATGCCAAAATATCATATTGACGCAACTTAAATTTGTGGTATGAGAAAGAGCCTCGAAGTTCATAAATCAATCAGAAATTAACTCGTCTAAGCAAAAAATAGTTTAATCATTTCTAAATATTTATTAAATGCGCCAAAACGTTCAATCATATACTAAATATATGCACAATTGATGCAGAAAAAAGCGTGCGTACTGAAGTGTATGCAGTAATTTTTGGAGCTCCATTATTCTGCAAAAAAATGTCAAACGGCAATTCTTCATGTCCCACAAACAAACATTATAACAATAAAAAGAAAATTATGTTAAAACACTGACCATCCAGCCTTTATAAAAATAACAATATACAATATCAAAAGGTAATAAGATTTTACTCACGGTATCTGCTGGAGTCGCCGATTGACGTGGAATGCTGGGCGTTTTTGGAGGGGCGGAAGTGGTTGGCGTCAGGCTCACTCTCGGCCCGGAACCGACGTTAATTCCCGGCAACGAACTTTGAGCTGCGTCACCAGTATTAGAAGATGTCCTAGGTCGACCAGAATCGACACCGACGCTGTTCCGATCGGTGTTAGACGTGAATCCACTACCGAAGATATTTCCGAAACGCATATTTGGAGCGCCGGCGTCTGCGTTTGTCCGAATAGCGTTGTTTGAGCGCCTCGCTATTTCAATATTTAAAGCCGTTGAGTCGGGCAGCTGAGATGTTATCCCTGCCTGATTATTACGGACATCGTTTTGAGTTCGCTGCCCTATAGACGACTTAATGTCGGCTGCTTGTTCAACTGGAAGGGAAAAGCTTTGAACTTGAGCGCCACCAATCATCGGCTGAAGCAGCCCGCCGAGATTTAACATAGTTCCGGCGTTAACGTCTGGCGTCTGACCTAGAAACACGCTGAATTGGTTAGAGGGGAGAGCAGGTGACGGCCGACCGTCACCTTGAAGATTTCCAAAATTTTGCGACAATTGCGGGGAGGTGAATCCTAAAGACGTAAACAGATTTCCAAGTGCTAAATTTGCGTCATTCGGCTGAGCCGCGCCGCTCTTCGGCTGTTGGAAAATCATTGGTGTAGAACTTCCGTTTCTTACTATGATATTCAAGCCGTCGAATTTCCCCGGTAAAATTTGTTGCGATCCGGAAGGACTACTCAACAACCGTATCTGCGATGGATTATTGTCATTACCATTTAAAATCTGATTTTGCAGATTCTGTGTCGGTTGCAGCAATAAATTCACCGGACTCATAACGTTATTATTTACGCTGTCGAACCCAGGGCCGGAATTCATGCTATTCATAAGTCGTTGGGTGATTCTGTTCACGTTTTCGGACATCCGGCTCAGGAGGGAGCCCGACCCACTGGCCCCGGCCCCTTGCAGTAGACTCACCTGGTTCTGGACATTCTGCAATAACTGATCTTGCATTGGACGGTTTGGCCGCTGCATCCCTAAGACACGACGTGGATATACATGTATAGGTATAGTGATACAGATTTAATCGCAGGCTTGGACTCATTCGCATTTACTTTTATTTTGTGATATGTCGCGCATTAATTGAGTCGCGTTCTGAGAAACTGGGCATAATGTATGTGCGTAAAGTGTCGTCCCAAATTAGCCTGTACAGACAAATCAGGGGCGACACTTTCCTGCTATACGGTATATCTAGTTTCAAGGAAGTCCCTCATTACCGATAATTAAGTTTAGGCAGAAAGTTTCTCCCCTAAATAGCCTGTGCGATCTGCACAGGCTAATATGGGACGACACTTTACGCACATGCATTTAGCCCAGTTTTCTCAGAACAAGGCTCAATTAATAAATCGCATTGAATTATATTTTTTTAGCCTAGCTCAATTAAATGACGTGGCTTAATGCATCTGCGTAAAGTTTCCTCCCAGATATGTCTGAGCAATCGACATAAACTTATCAGGGACACCACTTTCCACTTTAAAGGCATTTTTCGTTTAAAAGAAGTTTCGTTTAAACGAAATTAAAGTCTATTCAAAACGTGTAGTTTCTGTTTAACCTGTGCGGACTGCACGGACCCATATTTTGCGACTCTTTGAATCAAGCCCGTTTTGTCTACAGCGATGCTAAAATAAACCGTATTGTATAATGTTCTATTAATTTCACTATTGCTGGCATAAAGCAATCACGGGCTGTATAGACGTTCGTTTGTATGACGTCATTTGATTGTGATTGTTTTGTGTATGTGTGTTGTTTTTTACATAAAAAAATATTTTCGTATCCTTCTGGCACCGCCTGTAGGTTGTTTAACTTCGTTTCTCGGAAGACTTGAAAACAAACGATAAGAAAGTGCAATATTTTGCTATAAGTTACAGTATAAATCCGATTTTCTGTCACTTAACCTGAGCAAATGACATCATCGGTGGCAATTAAAAATTAGCGTCGCTCTGGGAAAGCGGTGTTTAATTCGTGATCGTAAAGTGTCGCACAGATCGGCCTGTGCAGTCCGCAAATGTTAATCAGGGGTGACATTTCCGACTTAACTTGACTTTTTATAAGAATATACGTTCTTTTATACCTAATGATAAAATATGACATTTCTGCAGTGAAATAACAGCAGTGAAAATAAACAAATTGTTATTTGTTTCACCGGTGAAAATAACACATTTTCGGAACTGCTTTTTCTAGTTTTAGATAATTATATCAAGATTTGTATGCTCACGAGTTAATTAAAATCGGTATTTCTACCGAATAGAACAAATGTTCTTTTCATTTCACGCTTTTTTTTCGCCGTTTATTCACATTGTAAAAAAGTTTAACTGTAGAATTTCGCTGGAATAGTAACGTCATTTCGTCGAAAAATCGACGTCATTTTGGGTATTGAAATGTACTGAGGCACGCCTCGATTAACTTTTCAGCGAAAGGCTAACAGCTGTTTATTATTTTCTTGAAAAAATATTCCATGACAGCGGGAAGTATCGTTACTATGGAAACGTATATGGTACACCCTGATACTGTGATGATGTCAACATTCTATGACGGCATGATATAAAAAAGGTGCCATGTCGTCAAAAATAACTCATCGTGTCGACTAAAACTACGATGGCAAGTCATTTTCAAAAGAGCATGACGCCTAAAATTATGTTGATTTGTCGACATAAGATAAGTTGTCAAGACTTAAAGAACCCGCATGTTGGCATCGGAGCCTAAATCTCTGAAGATATTTGAACCTAGCCGTCATGTAAATTTAACTATTTCTGTGTTGTTTACTGTATGACGGCATATATCTTGATGACTTGCAAGTAACATAATGTTGACATGGCGATATAGCTAAAGGAGTCGATATAATTTATGTGGACAAAGGGCGTTGTTTAAAAATTATGGAAGCGTATATGGTACCCAAATAATATGGTCATGCCGGATTAGTTTATATCGACTAACATTTTTGTTTTTATTGTGCTATATTGTTTTGTTTATTTTTGCTCATTTTAAGTTCAGTTTTTAACGCCAATTTTCTTTTGAGCGTACTTTAGTACTATCAGATGTAAACTTCATATTTGGTATGCATGTGTATATGTACAAGGCCTTTCCATACGCACACACATTTTGACCCTGACCTTGAACTTAGGGTCCGCGTTTGGGTTTCAAAATCTGCGTTATGGTTTCGAAAAATGCTCATAACTTCTATGTCGCTTCAGATGTAACCTTCATATTTGGTAAGCATGTGTATATGGACAAGACCTTACCATGCGCACAAATTTTTGACCACTTTGACTTGACCTTGACCTTGAACTAAGGGTCCGCGTTAAGGTTCAAGATCAGCGTTTAGGTCTCGAAAAAATCTAATAACTTCTGTCAAAGCATTTTTCGGGAGCATATGTCATCCTATGGAGACAGCTCTTCTTTATTCAACTTTAACCATTTCTATAATTTTCAAACCATTTGAAGGAAAGTACAAAACACTGTTATTCATGTCAATGTAATCATTCTGATTCGATGTGTTATTGACATTAATATTTGTATTTTTATGATATATTTTTCTCCAAATGATTGACGTTCAAATGTTGTTGTTTTTTTAGCTTTAACAATTTCTATAATTCTGAAAACATTTGAATAAAACTAGAAAACAATGTAATTCATGTCAATGTTAATAATTCTGATTCGATGAGTTATTGCCCTTTGATGCCATAGGCACTATAAGGTATAACCTTTTAGGTTTCTGCACTCAGCAGCCACTTATTGAATTTGTATTAAAAAATATAGAAGTGCCAAGATGCGTAAATGCTCACATATGTACATACATACATACATACATACATACATACATACATACTTACATACATACATACATACATACATACATACATACATACATACATACATACATACATACATACATACATACATACATACACGCACGCACGCACGCACGCACGCACACACACACACACACACACACACACACACACACACACACACACACACACACACACATACATACATACATACATACATACATACATACATACATACATACATACATACATACATACATACATACACACATACACACATACACACATGCACACATGCACACATGCACACATGCACACATACATACATACATACATACATACATACATACATACATACATACATACATACATACATACATACATACATACACACATACACACATACATACACACATACATACATACATACATACATACATACATACATACATACATACATACATACATACATACATACATACATACATACATACATACATACATACATACATACATACATACACACATACACACATGCACACATGCACACATACATACATACATACATACACACATACACACATGCACACATGCACACATGCACACATGCAGACATGCATACATACATACATACATACATGCATACATGCATGCATGCATGCATGCATGCGCGCGCGCGCACGCACGCACGCACGCACGCACGCACGCACGCACGCACGCACACACACACACACACACACACACATACATACATACATACATATTGGTCCTTTCAACGCCTATGTCAACAAATTGGCTGCCCAGTGTTTAGCTCACATAAGCTATTTAGTACTCATGGTGATATTCGATCGACCTGTGTCCGTTGTGAACCTTTGCCTTGTGAACACTAGAGACCGCATTTCTTGTCCGATCTTCATGAAACTTTGTCAGGAAATTGGTCCAAATCATACCTCAACTTAGTTCTAAACTGGTCATGTGGGGTCGAAAACAAGATCACTTGGTCAACGAATAAAGACCTTGTGAATACTCTAGAAGTCACATTTACGTTGCCAAAATGTGTGTAAATAATATGTCGCCTCTTGAATTCGAAAATGGTTCTGGTCGGTTGAAAACATGGCCGCCAGGGTCGGGTCAGTTTTCCGGACATGGCTATAAAATTACCTTCGAAGTCACATTTTTTTCCTTTCATGAAACTTGGTCAGTACATTGGTTTTATTTATATCATGGACGAGTTCGAAAATGGTCAAGATCGGTGGGGAATATGGCTTTCAGGGACAGGGGCAGTTTTCTCTATATGTATAGTTTGTTTGAAACTGTTTCCGTTCCGTCAAAAAAACATGGCCAGCATGAGGTCATTTTCCATATATTTTATGTAGTAAAAGAAGCTTGTGAACAACCTTAAAGTCACTTTTTTGCCAATCATTATGAAACTTAGTCAGAAAATTGGTATTATTGATTTTTTTTCAGACAAGAAGTTTGTACTGATAGGTGGGAGAAAAAATCGGCCGCCAGGGGATGGGGCAGTTTCTCTTTTTGTTTATAATGCAGGCATTTGAAAACTCTAGAAGTTTCAAGTTTAGCCCAATCTTCATGAACTTTGGTCAAAACTTTTGTTTCCTTGACAATTTTGAGTTGTAAAATGGTTCCGGTCAATCAGTATTAAAAACCATGTCTACCAGGGGGTCGGGCCATGTCTACCAGGGGGTCGGGCCATGTCTACCAGTGGGTCGGGCCATGTCTACCAGGGGGTCGGGCCATGTCTATCAGGGGGTCGGGCCATGTCTACCAGGGGGTCGGGAAACATGTCTACCAGGGGGTCGGGCCATGTCTACCAGGGGGTCGGGCAATGTCTACCAGGGAGTCGGGAACCATGTCTACCAGGGGGTCGGGAACCATGTCTTCCAGGGGGTCGGGAACCATGTCTACCAGGGGGTCGGGAAGCATGTATACCAGGGGGTCGGGAACCATGTCTACTAGGGTGTCGGGAACCATGTCTACCAGGGGGTCGGGAACCATGTCTACCAGGGGGTCGGGAACCATGTCTACCAGGGGGTGGGGTTAACCATGTCTACCAGGGGGTCGGGTAAACCATGTCTACCAGGGGGTCGGGTAACCATGTCTACAAGGGGGTCGGGTTACCATGTCTACCAGGGGGTCGGGCCATGTCAACCAGGGGGTCGGGTAATTTTCTATATATTCTTATATTAAATACATTGGAAGACCTTAACCTTGACTTGAAGTCAGCCTTTGTCATATAAATGTTCTGAAATATTTGCACACAAGTTTAACTCGTCTTTCTTTTCATATCATTCCCTCAGGTGAGCGATCCAGGGCCTCTTAGCCCTCTTGTTTGTGTTACTTGTTTTTGTTGTTTAAGGACATTTCATTAACTTTAGTTCATTTGTCTTACTTTTTCTGAATAAATACTGAAGAACAGACTGAAACTCATAAGCTGTTATGTTGTTTCATAAATCATCTTTTTAAATTTGATATTTAGAATTAGAGATTTATAATTTAAATAATCAGCTTCTATGCGAAGATTTGAAGCTCAACTTTTGTTAAATCTGAAATTGAATCATATTTTAATGCTCACCATTATAGTATCTGCTTGATACATCACTGCAGCTATTAAAGTGTTATCTTGAACGCGCTTTCCGGTCTTTAAAATGTAATATGTTTAGTTGTCTCTAGTTGAAAATGTGCATTTTTGTGAGGAACTAATTTGCATTAAGCCGAATTAAATACAAAAACTAACCTACTTACATCGATGACGCGAAGAAACGAGCGTTTCAATCCTTATACGTGTTATTACAATTATCAGGCTGCATGTGCATATGTTTTCAATGGTTTGGCAAAGAGACAATATAATTTTGGATTTATTCGTGCATGAATTTAGTAAGCGCCTCCTTTTCGACTGTGTACATGTCGCGAGTGGCATAATTAATCCAAGTAGTCCCACGCTCGATGCTCGATTTCCTCGTGCGCCTCGTGGAGGCAGCTCGCCCAGTCAAATGATATACCATAGCCAATCAGAATAATATACACTAGTGAAACATAGGGCCATTGTTATTATGTAATCAACTGCAAGAAAAATAAAGTGCCATTAAAGTCAAGTGTTACTTTTTATATTCGTCGTGAAATTTTTGTCGTTTTACAATGATGACTACACGTATAATTGGCAATCAAATGCATAATTCGCTTTCAATAACACATTAACACATTAATAATCCGGACACATTAACACATTAATAATCCGGTTGAGTATATATATATATATATATATATATATATATATATATATATATATATATATATATATATATATATATATATATATATATATAGGGTCAGACCATAGACCGATCTAGGTACGTGTATCACAAGTAGACACAACTCATATAAAACCAGACCGGCTCGTAAACAAATATTCAAATTTTTATGCCCCCGGTAGGGTGGCATATTGCAGTTGAACTGTCCGTCAGTCAGTCTGTGCGTCCGTCCGTCCGAAAACTTTAATGGCCATAACTTTTTCAATATTGAACATAGCAACTTGATATGTGTCATACATGTGCATCTAATGGAGCTGCACATTTTAGTTGTGAAAAATGAAGGTCAATGTCATCCTTCAAGGTCAAATGTCAAATATATGGCGTCTGTCCGTCCGAAAACTTTAACATACGCCATAACTTTTTCAATATTCAAGATAGCAACATGATATTTGGCATGCATGTGTATCTCAAGGAGCTGAACATTTTGATTGGCAAACGGTGAAGGTCAAGGTCATCCTTCAAGGTTAAATGTCAAATATATGCGTCTGTCCGTCCGACCGAAAACTTTAACATTGGCCATAACTATTTCAATATTGAAGATAGCAACTTGATATTTTGCATGCATGTGTATCTCATGAAGCTGCACATTTTGAGTAGTGAAAGGTGAAGGTCAAGATCATCCTTCAAGGTCAAATGTCAAATATATGGCGTCTGTCAGTCCGTCAGAAAACTAAAACTTTGTATGCCCCTGAAGGTTGGCATATAGTTTTTGAACTGTCAATCTGTCTGTTCGTCCGTCAGTCCGTCCGTCCGTTCGTCCGTCCGTCCGTCCGAAAACTTGCCCATAACTTTTGCAATATTAAAGATATTTGGCATGCATGTGTATCTCATGGAGCTGCACATTTTGAGTGGTGACAGGCCAAGGTCATCCTTCAAGGTAAAGGGTCGAATTTTGCAATATTAAAGATAGCAACTCGATATTTGGCATGCATGCGTATCTCAAGGAGATGCACATTTTGAGTGGTGAAATGTCAAGGTCATCCTTCAAGGTCAAAGGTAAAATATATGGCTTCAACCCGGCAAAGTAGGGGGCATTGTGTTTCACGAACACAATGCCCCTACTTTGCCGGGTTGAAGCCATTGACACAGCTGAGTAGGTGATTTCGCTTTAGTGAAAGTTTTGACGGACGACGAAGAAAGACCGATCACATTAACTAGCCCTGAAATTGATCTACACATAGCCCAATTTTGTGTCACATTTTAATAATTTTCCATTTCCTCATAAACGAATCATTTGACCATTCAAAAAAAATCAGATCGAATTGCAGAATGAACATTTATTTCAAACATGTACTATATACATGTACAATAGAGTTTCAGGAACAGAAAATCAAGTAAGAAAATACAAAATAAACATATCATATATTTGTGCCCGTGTAAATATTAAGTTTAAGATTTACAACAGTCATTTCGTTGAAAATATTGACGTTTGAAATGAAATGTTAATAAATCTTTTGAAAGAACCATATTGTGAAAGGAACATACCACAATTTACGAGGATTTCATAACTAAATGACCGCCATGTTTTCAAACAATAAGTGACGTTTCATTCATTCTATTGCAATCTAACAATGAAATGAAGAACATGATTAATTTGTTTTTGCCAAGTTTGCAATGTCTTTAAATGTGTACAACAATATGAGTGAATTTATTTTAGCAAAGAAAAAAACAACGTTTAACTACTTCATAATCAATTCCAATAACAAGAATATAAATTTTTTGTTGATCATCGACACATTGTAAATTAAATTCGAAACGAAACTTAATTGAACTAACTAAACGATTAAATTTGCAAAATATAACCACTTTTCTTTTATAAGCATATATTTTTGCATATGTATTAGTTACCATCCAATATTTCAGTCAAGGCCAAGAACAAAGAAGTCGCACTTTCAATCGATTCAGGAGTTGGCAGTTGCTCCCGCTGCATTTCACACACATGTTCTAGGACGTGTATGAAGTCATCTTTACACCCAAACTGCGGTTTCTTTACAAAGTATCTCTCTTGAATACGATCAATGGTTTCCAATTCGCAAGAAAGCCGAATTAAAAAATCTCGGGTTCCATACGCCTCAGGCTGCTAGTACATTACCGTCGGTATCCCATTTGGTGCTTCCATGTGTCTTTGCTGCCGAATCCGATGAGAATTCCATAGATGGGTACAAAAGTTCAAATCATGCTGTATTAATGGTATGAAACAGAATCTCAAGCATTCTAAATGTACAGGATCATCACTTCGAAGCAAGCCGCTGTCTACCATATCCTTAAAATAGTTCCTTCAAAACACAGTAAAACTGACTCTTAAATCTACCCCAAAACGTTCAATTCTTTGATAACCAGTGGATCTCCCAGTCATGTAACTGTTCATTCCAGACATGTTATCTCTGTCATTAAACCTAGACGCTATTTGCATAGCCCGTACCTAAACGTTTTCTGTCCCTGCATCGTCACGAACCAGACGTGGAACGCGGCCAATCCGTTTCACAAAGTTAACAAAGATGCCCGCAATAATTCGATGGTCATTATTCGAATAACATGCCTCCAGCCATAACATGCATCTGGAAAATCCATCAACCGCCCCGTGTATAACAATTCCAAAAGTCGTTAGCGTAACATACCCATCAATGTGTATAGTAAAATTAGGGCCTTTATTGGTATAGACTATGCGTCGCATGCGATGTGCAGACCTGAGAGCAACACCCTCAGGATCAAATACCTTCAATACACACCTTTTTATTTCTTGGGTTACTTTGACATTTGTGATTGTGTTGACCAGTTTCCAAATAGTTTTATAACCGCATTCAGCCATCCCTCTTTTATATACTGAACGAATCGCTCGTATAACGTCTGGAAGAGGAGACGATGCGTTGCGTCTTTTTAGCCCTAATCTTCGCAGTATACGTTTCAGTTGACTCAAACTGAGAGCAGTGTTGTGTAGGAAAAGCAAGAATCCACATATACCCAGACGCGTATAGCCCTGTTTGTGATAACGCGAAATCCAAACATCCTTTTCTTGATTTGAAAGTACAGCTACCGATGAGTCAACATATATTAGTACCACTTAGACACAACTCTGCAATATAAAAAAGTTGTGAGTCGTTAAACACACGTTTTGCATGTATTAGTTAAGGAGAAATATCTAAATGAATCAATCGAGATTTAAGCTCTCGCAATGCTCATAAAACCCAACGAATACATTAATGTGTATTATTTGCAAACAGTGTATGTTATTTTTACGTTTATACCAAGCATTTCTGCTGTAAAAATGGACTGTCTGAGGTCTTGCGTGTTTCGAAAGAATATACCAGAAACTAAAATTCTGGTCGACGCCCGGAAGTCATGAACCAATGTTGCAATAATGTGATGATGTCAAAATTCTATGACGACATGATATGAAAAAGGTGTCATGGCGCAAAAAATAATTCATCTTGTCGACTAAAACTATGATGGCAAGTCATTTTCACAAGAGCACGACGCCATAAATTATGTAGATTTGTCGACTTAGATCATGTCGACCAAATATATTTTCGGGAAAAGCCGGACACATTTACGTCGAGACTTCAACTTAATGTCGTTATGACGAGTAAAATTAAGGTGGGAAAAGCTACAGAACTATAACGACATACCATGTTATTTCACAGTAAGTCGATATAAATTATTCCGGCATGACCACATTATTGGGGTGTACCATATACGTTTCCGTAAAGAGGTGTGAAATAAATCTCATATTAATAAAACCTGATATTATTATTATGTCAGCTAGAATTGTGCTGACATCTTTAACTCCTTAGTATCAACAAATAGAAATAACAACAGCACGGTCAGACTGTCAGAATATTATTCTACAATGGCAGACGACAACGTGACCACAACACGTTGGCACGTGACAGAAAACACAACAAACGTGGAAGTCACGCGCCGGCAGACTTTAAGCATCTTCATTAACCTCCTCCTGCCTCCCGTGCTAACTACCGTAGGTGTCACGTGCGGTGCCATGACGATCTTGACCATGCGCACTAAGTACTTTCGGCGGGTGTCGGCGTCCGTGTATTTGAAGACCGGTGCGCTGAATGACATTTTAGCGTTGCTTATTTTGCTCACCGCTCACTGGCTGTATTTGAACCAGCCGGGAGCGTTCGTCAGAACGGAGTCGTCGCATCTCATGTGCAAGTTTTTCAACTTTTATGGAACCGGAAATATAGATTTTGGAATGCTTCTGACCGTGGCGATGACGACAGAACGCGCTCTCTCCATAGCGTCTCCATTTTGCGTCGCAAAGTATCTCTCCGTGAAGCGGGCATGGCGAATAGTGCTAGGAATTCTGTGTGTGTCTGTCCTCAAGAACAGCCATTTTCTTCTAGCGTCTGATCTGGTACCGGAAGGCCGCACCGATCGGCTGTGCGACACATTCCCGGAGCGAATCGGCCCTGGGTACGAAGCTTTCCTGTACGACGTGTGGCCCTGGATTCACGTGACCTTTGTGATTCTGTGTGGCATAACGCTGGTGGTGAACAACTCCGTGATTCTGTACTTCGTGTACCAGTCACAGGCTGACAGGTTCTCAGGCGGTCAAACCTGGCGCCACCTGGTTCCCATGCTTATAGGGGAATCGATGTTGCTCATAGCGCTGACGTTTCCGTTTACGTTACACCTCGCTCTTCTCGCCATCCGGATAAAGTACGACTCCACCATCTACACGGATCCTCATAAGGCGTCGGCGGAGACGCTCGTGTTTTCGGTGACATTTTACATGCTCTACTCTAACAAGTGCGCGAACTTCTTTATGTTCTGTGCTACCGGTAGTCGGTTTAGGGATGGGCTCACTTCCGCTCTGTTGAACTGCGTTTATAAAAGGAAAAGTCGAACAATGTTGTTCTCCAAAGAGAAGGCGAAACTAAGCAAAATTTATGCCAATAAAGTCCATCGTTTGCAGTTGTTCAGAACCGATATTACCGCGACTGAATCGCCAGAAAGGTATACAATAACTGAGACACTGGAAGCTTCGAAAATAATAACTGAAAGTGCTAAATTGATTTTAGATCCGAGGTTACTAATTGAATCATCCGTGGAAACTCGTTCAATTCGTCATAATAAACACACAAGTGAACATAGTGGACACAATCAGACAGAGGCACTTGAAAACTGCTCTGATACAACCAGTGACACGAAAACAGGGCACATGGAGGACCAAGTTCAGAGAATGAACCCAAGTAAAGTAATAATGGTACACAGTAATACAAGCGGCCAAGATCAAAATGGTACCTCGGATAGTGAGGTTGCTTGTGAATCAATCCAACCTAATAGTGTTAAAAACCCTAACGTGCCCTTAGAACCGAAAGAAAATTGTGATACAACACCAGCATCATTTGAACAGATTCGCAATAAGGATCCTATTGTTTCGTACGAACCCAACACTAATTGTGAAGTTATACCACTGCGCGAATTAAAATACATCGAGAAAGGAGTGAATACTGTCGCCATCGAAGGCGGAAAAGACTTTAACTTACTCGTGGGCATGAGCTTTTGCGATAAAGAAACGCAAACCAATCCGATTGAATCTACTGAGAACAGAAATAAAGAGAACGTATGTCAGAAAATACAACTCGGTGACGACTTATTTTTGAGGAAAGAAATGAATCATGCTACAAAACAAACAAATGAAGCATACTCTTTTTATATATGAAATATTAACATGTAAAACTTGTATATATGTACAGTAGGTTATTGAAGTAATCGAATAGTACTATATTATGTTTTTATGTATAGGGCCGACCGAATTAATTGCTGTTGTCGCTTTATGACGCCATTAAATGGTGTTGTCTTATGTGGTAAATTTGTTGTTTTTGTTATTTTTTGAGGGAGATGGTGGTGGTAGGTACGTAGCAAAATTAAAAAAAAACAAACAACAACAACCTACACACAATCAGAACAACTTTAATACAAATACATATACAATCGATTAGATTAGCCCCTGATTCACGGGATTATAACATATGGGCCTTGCTCTGTGAAAAGGGATTTTAATGCATGTGCGTACGGTTTCGTGCCAGATTAGCATGTACAGTCCACACAGGCTAATCAGGGACGACACTTTCCGCTTGTATGGTATTATTCGTTTACAGAAAGTCTATATTTAGAAAAAATCCAGTTTAGGCAAAAAGTGTTGTCCCTGATTAGCCTGTGTGGACTGCACAAGCTAAACTGGGACGACACTTTACGCACATGTATAAAAAAAACTTAATCACAGAGCACGGCTCATATCTATATATGCACAAGAATGCACTTCTCATAAAGATGCATCAAGGACATGGTGAGTTGCTCAGTAAATCCTCGATACATTAACATAAACAATGTATTTAAGCCGTGATCTATGAAAAGGGGGTTAATTAAATGTGCGGAAAGTGTCGTCCAATATTGACCTGTGCGGACAACACTTTCCGTAATTTGTTTACCAAACTGGATTCATGCTGAGAAGATACTTTCTTTTCTTAAGCATTTCAATTTATTATGTTTATTTTTAATTCCTGAACTTTTAAATGCAATGTGTTCAATATGTCAATTAAACATTGAGTGTATATTTAAGTCTCTATAACGCTCAAAATAAACGAAAATTTCGTGAAGTATTTCGTAAAATAAAGTTAACACCTTAACAATCAGTGTTCCCTACAGCAATAACCAAAATTTCAACGCTAGATGTGGTATGATTACATAGATTTTTGTAGATACAAAATGCTCGTTTTTATTTATTTGTGGCCACAATTTATTCCCGCGAATATATCTATTCATACGACACACGAACATCATCTTAGTATGCAAAACAATAATAACAAGAAATATCTTTAAAAAAAGATATACGGCGTTGATTGTGGTCGATGTTTATGAACGATCAAAAGTTATCTCTATGAGATAAAAAGTAGCGGATGCCTTTTTTCTGCGCAGTTCTTAGCTACATCACAAGCAAATCAATTACGGGGTGTTGCGCCAGATTTCGTGGCTTATTTTGCTCTATGTGATATTATTACTCAGATATCTATATTAACAGAATAGAAAAACACAAGAAACATGAAAATAAACGAGTGCATATAGGTCAGCCGGCAATACTCGAATCTTATTTAATTACATAATTATAGTATAGTGAATTATTGTGCTCATGCTTAATAAACTGGTCTAAATGGATAAATATTTCTTATTAATTTTATCAAAATTGGTCCTTACCATGCAAATGTTGAAAACATATTAAAAATCGATGATTGACATACCACAATAATATCGCCGAATATCTTTATTTAGTATCTTTCTGATCAAAACAGACTTCAAGTGCACAAAGTTTACGAGACGACGTTTATATAAAGATTTCTGCAACTGACCGCAAACTGACCTTGATACCTTGCGGGTTGAAATGCAATGCATTAAAGTTAGGTAACAATTCTGCTGCTGAAAACGACGGCTTGTTTACGCCAACTGTACACGACCAAGGCAACAGCTGTGCCTAAAATATTGATATATCGACAAAGCGAATAAACGAACTATTTACTCCATCAGACAAAAATAGCATAGATTCTAATTTTTTCCTTCAATGAAAAGATCGCAACCCCTTCTGCGAACTCCGGTGATGAACTGTATATAAACTCTGACTTTCACACACTGGCCGCGAATTGACCCGAAACCTCGCGGGTTGAAATGCAATGCAAGTAAGTACTAAATATGAGAATATAGCCTTTAGTATAAACGCTTTTGCGCTGGTAATTCTCTGAAAATAAAAGGTGAACGCACAAACTGTATTTATGTCGAAAATTGATTGTAAAACTTTTCTATCGATTGAGCCTTTTCATTAGAGATAAAATTGTTTAATGCAGTAAAACAGTGTTACAAAGACGCGGATATGTTTCCAATGTTCTGGTGTTATACTCAAATCAGCCAATGGAATAAATAAAGTGTATTCATTCGTACCCAGCCGCGGGAAATTTTATTTGAATATCATTGGACACTTACGAAGGTCAAGTCAGGGTGAAAAGCTGGCTTAATACAGCTTACGCCGAAAAACGAGCATTTTGTATCTACAAACATCTATTTTACCAGACCACATCTGACGTTGAAATTCCGGCAATTGCCATAAGGAACACTGATTTTTAATTGATTAAGTATATTTAACGAACAATTGTACGAAATTTTCGTTGATTTTGAATAGTAATGTTACTTTAACCACCGAAGGTATCTAATTATTGGACATTGTTCGATAAGTTGTTCATGCCTAACGGATATTTTTGAATAACTTGTATACATGGGTAATCATTAAGGTACGTGATAATTCGCGTAATGTTTATCGTTATGTGCATTTTTAATGATTTAATTAACAGTATTTTTTCTTCAAAACATTATAGGCTATATATATATATATATATATATATATATATATAGCCTATAATGTTTTGAAGAAAAAATACTATATATATATAACCACCCGATATTACTGGATAAAAGGCAAGTAAAATAATATCTACCAAGTTTAGAAGTTTAAAAGGGTTTAAGTAAGGAGTTAAGTTAAAGTTATGGATCTCCGGCCAGTGAGTAAATGTGATTGTTAAAAAATGGCAATAGTTTAAATACCAACAAAATAAATATGAACAGTTAATGGTCTGTTTTGGTAGACACATTGCACGACAACGTTATTAAGCGAAATGAAGTGTGATTCTGTGAAATGATAGCATAACAACGAGCACTACATGCATAAGTACGCGAAGTAAACATACAATAACGCTGAACAAGACATAACAACACAATATAAATGTATTATACCGCTCAATTAAGGCATGAAAATATACAACAACATTCGTAATAACGCTAAATGAACGGCGTAATATAACGGCAAATATTTTAGTTTTATGCTGATCAGGGCGTAATAATGCTAAATAAACGCAAAGTAAAGGTACCATGTATATAAACGCGCAATGAAAAGCATAATGCTTTCCTTCGTATTTATTGTCACGCATTTAGCGTATTTTACCGGATACTGCAATTACAACGCTTTTGCATTTCAATGTTTCTTTTTTTAAATAATAACTTTACCAATTAGAATTAGTGCATTCATTAACAAACATAATAACATAACACAATTAACATAACTAAACATAGATATTCAAACAGTTACTGTATGTTTCTATTATAACAGGCAGTAATAAAAGAAAAAAAGGAAAATGTGATAAAGTTGTGAGTGTTTTATCAACACTTCTTGAAGCAGTGCATTTTAAAAGGACATCAGTTCTAATGGAACAGAACTTATTTTTTTACTGATCATTTTTGTGTGAAATGCATTCAATTATGTTTTTGTTCGAAACGGTGTGAATGTAATACACACTATTGCCGCTTGGTAAGGAAGGCTAGCTCCTGGTAGAGCGCTCTACTACAAATGAGCCGTGCTCTTTGAAAAAGGGATTTAATGAATTTGCATGCAGTGTCGTCCCAGATTAGCTTATCAGGGACAACACTTTCCGCTTTATGACATTTTTTGTTTAAATGAAGTCTCTTAGCAAAAATCCAACTAAGGCGGAAAGTGTCGTCCCTGAATAGACTGTATGGACTGCACAGGCTAACCTGGGACGACACTTTACGCACATGCATTAAGCCCGGTTTTCTCAGAACGCGACTCAAATCATATGTTCGATCCTCTGCCCGGACACATAACTTGTGTGTTCAGTAATGGTTGGCCATGAAATCCTCGCTACGGCCACTCCGAACCCAAACCACTGATTTAATTAAACAGAACATATGTCAGTGAAAGGCATACATATGGACACTATGTACTGGTTAAAACCAGTTAAGAGAAAGTTGATCAACGGACCGCCGTGCTTTTACTGAATTACTGTCGAAATCGGCGAAATTCAAACTAAATAAACACATAAATGTTGAGTACAAATTTGTATAAGTCATGTACTATACGTCAGACGCTGATGCGTGAACAGAAACTTTACACAATTGCATAACACCGTTACATTTTGACTGATTTCAATGTGTTTTTATGGTTATCGATACTGGATTAATAATCAAAACGATATATTAGAGCTGTTTTAATTAAAATAGTCCCACCCTTTTTGTGTCTAAAACTATCGTCTTTATTCATCGTCTGTGTGAAAGCGCCTGTGTTCCTTGCCAGCTTTTTACGCTGCCATTACCACGATTGTATGGATCGTACCCTGACACTGGTGAATACCGTATCGCACTTCCGGTTGCACGACTTCCGGTATCCCAGAATTCCCGATTTATCAAATATTTCGGTTTGCGGTACTCTACAGTGCCAGAAAAGCTGCGGAAAGATTTCGGTGTTGGAGATCGTCCTGCCAGAGACACTTCCGACATCCGGGCATTTATAAAATCATCTTGCGCTTTTTCAAGAAAATGCGATTTTTTGCTCGTATCTGTTACTCTAGATGCACCCATTACTGTATCTATAACAGAAATGTTCCCAGCATCAAGTTGTGGTAAACTGAATTTTGATTTTACGCGTGTGACGTCAGCATCGGGAATGGATTTCGTTTTTTCGCCTTCTTTTCCGTTGGTAACGACAGTTTTTCCATTTGTCGACCGGATATCTGGCAGTTTCGTATCCACGGTCTGAAGTCTAGGGTGGTCGGGATCTTCATACATGTCCCGCAATAGTTTTAGTTTGTGAGTATTGGGTACGTAAGGATGAAATGACTGCTCAGTTCCGAATGTGTCTTTCGCGGTCGGTGAATTTTCAGAAACGTAAGTTTTTAAGCCTTTCGGAATTCTGTGAAAACTTCCAACGGTAGTCTCCGATGAGGAGGTCGTTTCGGACACTAGGTCACGTGCCTGGCGTGGTGTACGGAGATAGCCGAACTCTTCCAAACGAGGCTCTCGATGCTGTTGATAATGCGACTTCATTTGACGGGAACTGCCGAACCTTTTACCACAGACATTACATGATATTGGTTTCGAACCTGTAAACAGGTTCAAAACAGGGTCAAAACAGTTATTTATTTCCACAAACATTTCAGAAAAGGGTCGGAAGGTAGGCCAAACTTTGTACCGGTAGCCTTTAATATTAAAAACATATTCCTGCTTTGTGCAATGAGAAAACTGCTCCAAATCTATTTGCAACATATTTTTCTTAATATTTTAACGCTAATACAAGTTTGCGAATATGACTTAACGAAGCAAAAGGATAGAAAAACTCAGTCTAGAATACCTAGATTATCATTAATGTGCGTTATTCTTGTTTGACGCAAACACACAGTACGTAACTATGAAGAATGTAGTTAATTTTAAATTGTCTTTTATATACATGCACACATGTGACCGGTTAGAAAATTGTTATTTTACATCCAATTAAGTTCCGTCGTTCAACAAATGTCCATTCATAATCTCGACATAACAGCATGCGACACGTTCAATTGAGCCTCGTTGTGGAAAAACTGGTATTAATGTAGGTGCGTAAAGAGTCGATAAAGACAAGCATGTGCGGTCTGCACAGGCTAATCTGGGACGACACTTGACCCACACACATTAATACCAATTTTCTCTGAACGCGGCTCTTTTTATACCTGTGTGATTCAAGGCTACGTGTTTTGTGAGCTCGCCGGCGTTCGAAAACTGCTTCCCGCACGTCTGACAACTGCGCATACGAAAATCTATGTTTGCGAGTGAGCTCTGGTAGGTCGGGATCAGCTGTCGTCTGCTGCTTGTCTCACTAAAAGCGAAAGCGTCACGCTGTCTTCTTGACAACGTATAATGGCCGCTTCCGCTTCCATGCGACATGTTCAGCTACTGCGAAGGACACCATTACACGAATTTTATATTTATAAATTAACATCTCAGACGAAAGATTTATTAATAAACCTTTAATGAGAATTATTTCTGCGCAGGCTGAGTAATGAAACGTACTTACCAGATTAAAGAAAAGTCTATCTAAACATTCGCATTTCAATATTGTACCCTTACGCGTTATTTAACTATGAGTACCGTTTAATAAAGATAATTCGTATATTAGCTTTATCACAAAAACTTTTAAATATCAACGCACTTGTAATATACGAGTACACTCTGCTATTTTTAAGTGCAACCGCAATTCACAATTAAACCATTTATCTCCAGTGGACTCTCCCATCCTTCTAAATTGCATCAATTTATTTCCAAAATTAGTGATGCCAAGTATATTTATTTCTATATTTAGAATATTTCTTACAGACATTCCTTTAAGCAAACAGCGCACACCCTGATGAGACGCCGCATCATGCGGCGTATCGTCTGGGTCTACGTTGTTTGCCAATGCCTTTTTTTCTAGACGCTAGGCATAAATGGGTTAAACAAGGTCGGATTAAAATGAGGGTATGTCAGTTGGAATTTAAACATTTCTTCCTCGTAGTTGTCTGTCAAACAAGACACTTGATAATGTAGGACAAAACATTCGACACTTTTGAAATTGACACGGTTTAAAGGTATATATCTCTAACACGTTGACGTATATTTATAAAAGTAAAATAATAACATACATCATATTTTTCCGAAAGTATTGTTATTAAATGACGATTCGTTGAACGCGCTCTACCGTTTTTTAATCAATAAAATCCCTTTGCATATTGGTGGTGTCTTATTTCTGCCATATCGTTCTTGCACAACAATGACAAATTAACCTGCCGAATTTACAAATAAACGTTCTTGTGGTCTTGGCGTGTCCGCTTTATGCGACTTTTTATTCCGCCTACACGCAATAATGTAAAATCAGAGGCGACTGCACGCTTTTAGTTTAGATCCGCAATAACGACATTACGGCATAGGGGCCTGAATCTCTCGTTCTTTCACTCATTCTTTGCTTGTCGGCTCGTATGATCTATCGTTGTGAGCTCTTGACGTGTTTGAAAAAAAGACAACACGGCTGTAAGCTAGAACGACAAGAATAGCAACCGAAACGATAATTATGACATATGTCGCTCTTTCGAGTCCAAGTGATAGCGGATTTGAAGCGCGCCGACACGAAAGAACGATAAATGTCACAATGGTCGTTTCGGCAGGTATACTTTACGTTCTTTCGTGTCGTAGCCATTAAAACCCGCCCACACAACGGAATGATATTGCATTAATCGGCCACAAAACATAGTTATTTATGATAAATCTTAATCCTGTAATAAAATTACTTTTTTGCTCCGTCTATGTTTCTTATGTACATAAATCAATTATATATATTTTGTATAACATTGCTAGTTCCTTAACCATTTATGCCTAGCGTCTAGAAAAAAGACCTTTGTAAACAGCGAAGACCCAGATGAGACGTCGCATGATGCGGTGTCTCATCTGGGTCTGCGCTGTTTGCTTAAAGGAATTTCTGTAAAAATATTCTAAATATAAAAATAAATATACTAGACATCCCTAATTTTGGAAATAAATTGATTCAATTTAGAAGGATGGGAGAATCCACTAGGCATTAATGGGTAAAACCGTCTAAAATTAAAGAGCTCTTTTACTTACTCTCCTCTCTTGGTCCATTCTATACTCTTTTTTTAATTAACACTTGCTAAGTAGAAACGGTATTTTGTCTGACATGTTTAAGTATTTTTTGTACTTTAACACTTCTACATTCGCTGAGTTTATAAGATTCTAAGATCCTGGTACTATAAGTAAACGTTCCAACGGTTCTAAGTCACCAAGTACAATGTAATTTATGTCCATTTAAAATCCAAACTTTCCATGGGCCTGCTTACATAAAGGAATGCCATTATATAGAAATTGCGTCAATCAAAATGAATCGATATTCTATTGTTTTTATTCAAGCATGATTAACTATATATGGCACAGTCAAACACAAGTTCGTTATTTATAATTTAAACAGATCACATTACTTTGTTTAGCCGGAAAGCTTAACCCTTTGCATGCTGGGAAATTTGTCGTCTGCTAAAATGTCGTCAGCTGAATTTCTAAAATTAGCATTTTCTTCGATTTTTTTTCAAAGAATACTATCAGAATAGCAAACAGTTTGGATCCAGATGAGACGCCACGTTCTGTGGCGTCTCGTCTGGATCCAAACTGTTTGCAAAGGCCTTCAAAATTCGGTTCCCGCACTGTAAGAGTTAACTTAAAACCGGATGTATATCTGTTTCCCGACAACACGTTCGCTTTAAATGTTGTTTTAATAATATAATTTCGCGCATAAGCCTAATTCTATTAGCGATTTAACGACAAAATATCTCTAATTTACTGCTGATTCGTTGATAGCAACACATTCTACTCTGTAGCGTTATATCTTATCTAAAGTTCAATTTAACTGTATGGTTTGGTTTCAATTGTACTTTAAGCCGTAAAATTAAAAACAAAAACAAACATGAAAACATTTAAATATATAAGTAATAGCTAATAACGCACTGACCTAACAGAAATGAAATAAGCGGCGAACAAGCATATCGTTTGGACCTTTTCATGCCATTTGATCCGCTTGTACCTGGTGCCGATTAAGGGAAGTTTCTCAAAACATAAATTTCACATGACACTGGCCTTAAAACGTCTTTGGTTACGATGATCCCTGATGTACATTGTTCACTTTTTAAATCTGTGAAATAAACAACAACAGATTATCGTTGTGACAAAAAGTTGGAAAATTCTCATTTTAAAAAACTGTGAACAATTCCCTTAAAAATATGTAAATATTTTCATATGAATTCCATTTCATTATTGTTTCATAATGATGAGTAAAACGCAGTTCATTGAGAAAATTATTCGTGACATTCGGAAATAATTGATCAATTTCACCAAAACTCAACTGAAAACAACAAAACTGTTTGGTTTTATCATTTTCGATATTACTGTGTGCGTGATATATGTTTAAATAATACTTCGCATTTTGACTCGGTACTAAATCGTCCGGGTAAGACACAATGGACTATCGATAAAAGTTGATAACACAGTTTTGCTTTCAAGATGATGAAACAAAAGATACCAAAAAAGTGTCATTAATGGAAGAAATCGTTTCACTAACTAACCACAATGGTTTGCCGTACTCTTCAGTCGGTATGACAATCGTTCTTGACAGACTGAAATTCTACCGAAATGTGCCAGTTTGCTATAAAAACACAATTTGAATTTTATTTTCTATCGAAAAGTATTGTGCAAAGATGTTCCATTTATAAGAAACAAACTTATTTTTATAGACCCGCGTCATGCGAAAATGGGTCTTATGCCATATGCGGCAAGCGTAGCTATGGTTCAGCCTACGCATCTCGCAGTAGATCAGGAGATACCTAATGAGACCACGAAACCTTGTGTGATTTATAGTGGACAGCGCAGCTCCTGACCAGACTTAGCAACGCGCCATAAAACCCATTTTTGCATGACGTGGCTAGAAAAGTATGATTTGAATGTGTCGATTGAAAACTGCATGTAAATCAAATATTTGAATACCATATAATTAGATGGTGAAAAAATAAACTCATAATAAACAAATTGTGGACACAAATAATGTGATCTTCCGTAGCATTTTTTTTATTTACGAACATTGACGTGTTGTTTGAAAACACGTGCAACACAAATTTCAAGAGTGAACAAACAAGAGACAAAAAGCAACATTATCAATTTAAATCTTTTTGTTTAAATAAAGTATTTAAATTGCACTTTTTTCTAACTTTAATTCAAAGTCAAGATATTATATGTTAGCGTTTCCGATCACCAAAATCGCCAATGGCAATTGATTCTGTCCGCTGGCGATTAAAGTTGAAAATGTAAAGAAAATGGCGATGGTCAAAACAATCAAGGTAACTCTATAGATGATATAGTATTCATTAGTTATAGAGAAGATTTTCTTAAAGACTCCGAAGATTCGCCAAGCGGAATGGTTATTGTCCGTATGTTGATAGTCGTTTCACTACATCGTCTGAGGAGGGACGGATATGGGAACATCCTCTGGTGGCTCTGTTAATCAAGCGAGTACCGTCATCCCTAGACCCGGACGTCCTTTCCTGCTGACTTCGCTGACTCCCAGAACTTGGAAGGATCGCTTAGCGGAATGGTTATTGTCCGAAGGTAGATTGTGGTTTCACTACATCGCCGGAAGAGGAACGGGAGCAGCGGAGGTGGCAGCGTAGAGGACGGGCGTGGCGAACAATGGGCAGAGATACAGACCAGGTTTTCGAGGGGGTGACCCTGGGAAGATAATCGAAGTGTCGAAGGACGGCGGTACCCAGTACGCTTAACGTGCTGCGGAAACCGTTCTGGGGTTCGGGTCGACGGCGTGTGGCGACTAGAGAGTCCATACAAGCAGCTCAGCGCGCGAGGAGCGGGAAGAAGAGCGTCTTTCATTTTTAGCAGAGTAACATTGTCCCTTTAAGGGCAACCATACATGAATTGCCGTTAAATCGTCTACCAATGCAAATACAGGTCTCATTCCCCATCGGGCACTGGTCTATTTTGATTAAAATTATTTCGTCGGCGAATACCCGGGCAGCTGAGGTAAATTTTACAAGCCACATTACAGTTATGTGTGCTGACAAAGATCACGGTGTAGAATCATATCTTTCTGTCAAATGCTGCCTATCTGTGCATTCTTCAAGTACTTTTGTTTTTACCATTTTGTATGCAATTCATGCTCACAAGGCCTTAATGTTTTTTGTGAAGCTTCACTTTACTATGTAAAGTGAGCAGAAAACACCAACCGAAAAAAACTATTTTTTTAAGCTTCACATTAAAAACGGGATTATGACGGCTCTGTTATAACGAAAAAAGTTATGAATAATATGTCCACATTTTAATATATACTGACTAGTAAAAAATACTAGATTTATTAATGTAATGTAGATATGCGATATTAAATATAACAGCAATTGCGTTTTTAGAAATGCATGCAATGCGTTTTACAGTTCTGATATTATATGGACGAAAACAAATACGTACTCCATCCCATCCATTCCATGTTAACTACAGCACTTCAGTTAGGCAAATAGTCTTACTTAATTTCCTTCCAATATAACATATTTTCCGTTTCCGTTTTTGTATTTATAAGTGGGGATATAAAACAATATCGATGACAGTATCAACGTAGATGCTTTACTATTTTGTTTAAATAAGATATGACTTTCGAGCAAGTATTTAAAGTAATTTAAACGGATCATAGTAAACAAATTATTTAAAAAACTCACATGGTGGCATTTATTGTGAAATAAACATATATTCAATAATGTTTTCTAGTGGAAATTTTGGCTTTGTAAACCTACCGCTGTGTTATATTGTTGTTTCTGTCGAAGTTGGATGTTTGCTGTGTAAGTTATTATAATCCCACTACGATATTTGCTATACAAACAACCCTCAAAGTTAAATATAATGTGCTCGAAATGTACTTATACAATATTTATCGAGTTAAGGTGCAAATAAAAACATAATAAATACTTATCAATTAACACGCATATAATTATTTTTAAATTGTATGTTCATTCACTTGTAAGCCATGTTTTATAACAATCATTCGAATCAACCCTTAACAGTTTTCCAATTCGCATCGTGTATGCTTTTTGTTGAGATAACGTCATATATATGCGATACATATTTTACGATAAACCAGGGTAATTCCTTTTGCAGCGCAACCGCCATTGTTGAGGTTGAAAACGAACATAACTCATTTTAGCCCGGAGATTGAGTGTGACATTACCGGGTTTACAGCGACAAAAATTCGATTTTATGAAAATCTGAATGAGGTAGTAAATGTTAGTCTAAGTGGACGGTCTTGTGCAAAATGGTTTATGGTACCGTCCAACTTTTTCGATTGTACGTGCATAGTAAATATGACCGCAGGTTGTACAATTGACGTTGATTGGGACGGAACGGTTTGTCCAAAATGGCAATGCGCAGTACTAGACGAAGAAGGTGTTCTCCATTTCAGCAACTATATTAACGTTTGTAACTCAAGTTAGTATCGAATGCATGTTCATTTTGTTTGAGTTCTTATAAAAAACCTTTATTGACTTCACATGTAAAATATGTGTTAAACATCACATCGATTAATAAATGAATGTTATATATAAGTTTAAATGAACATGACATTATTTTTTCTAATAATCATTTTATGATTTTCATTTGCACTATAATTAATTAAATTCATTTCAGACAAAGACCACTTAACAACAAAGATAATTGGCAATGCCAATTGTTCTGGTCGTATACCATTTAGGGTGAAATGGACCATATTTGGATTAAACATTAAGTATAATATGATTATACCTATATTGAAGACATTTACAGCAGCCAATATAAGTTTCTTTGTGGACAAATATACGTCATACCAACATACGTCCATATCAACGTGTACTTTCCAGAAACGTGTGTCTGAAGACTGGAATTTGAGAATATTGGGTATGGCAGTTTATTTGTATTATTTAACAAAATACGTTCCTTCATAATAATTATTATTATTTCTCAATTATTTTCCAAAGTGATAATGATAACTTGCAGATTCATCGCTATTGTGCTCAAGCAACAGTGATATGCCCAATAATAAAACATGTAAAGCCACCGATGGAAACCCGATGGTCACTGTGATCAGAGAGCCGTATATCCGGTCACAATGTCAGTCAATTCGGACGACACCAGCATCGGACATGCTGACTCTGTGTGAGGCTGTAAACAGGAAAGACCTAGGAGCAGAACGTTTTGTCGGAAATATGACTGGTCTGTTCAAATTGGAGATTCTTGGTAAGTTTAAACTTTACTTTATTTGGAAGTGCGAATACATCATATGTATTTTTTTCTCCAGTTTTTGCTTTTGCCCATAATGTATTTTATTATCTTTTTTCTTCATCTTAGTTAAAAAGAACAGATTCTACAGCTCATGCGTTTATCGTTTATTTTGTGTTTCAACGGAAAAGTTGGAACGTATCAAAATAATACAAAAATGCTTGTTTTAGTTAAGTTTGATTTGTTTTGAATGGGTTTGATTTGGCAGTCACAGCATCGGTGATGGAATTCTTTGTGGAAGGTTTCAACTATCAGACACACATAACGTTCAACGAAACTACCCAAATAACGTTACGTTGCCAAGGTGATGGATTCCCACCCCCGACCATGCAATTATTAAAAAACGGCATTGAATACAGTGTTGGAAATTCACCGTTTCGACCAACCATGAAACTGAATGGATCCCAGGATACCGGAAATTATACCTGCATTGCTGCAAATGCACTCGGCAAAGACGGCAAGACCGTTTACATCAGCTGTCATATTAACATGGATAATCATCAAGGTTATAAGATACTTTTAATATCAATCTGCTAGTAGGTCTAACTAAAATAAAATAATGATATAACAATTAACACAAACTTGTATATTCTTATCTTACTTAATTTCCATTCTAGTTTTATAACGGATCACTTTATTTCTGATGATCACTTATATCAATTGTAAACATTCAATGAATTAATTGAAAAAAAAAAGCCAATATCTGTAACCAGGGTCCCTGTAAAAGACATGGTAATCAAGTTTAGATGAAAAAATATTACACATATGTTTGGTAATCTCGCGTTCTACAAGTCTTAGAATAAACGTAAGTGACGTAAGTAGGATCGAACACGGATGCATACTGCATTGTTTGTATTAGATTTTTGCCAAATTTTCCGTTGTACATTCACGCGCATTAATATACATATTCTTATTTTAGATTCTCATTTTCGTTCAAAGGATTTGACATGGCGACTGCACGTCTTTTTTAATACGATATTGGTCTCACATCAAATAATTGAGAAATAACATAAATTAGTAAAACTGAAACTCGTCTCTCTTGAAGGCAATAAGGCACGCACAATAGTTTATATCATAGGTGGTTAGCGCGTGGCCATGATATTAATTAGTAAAAACACCTACTCGTCATCGATCAGACCCGATTCAAGTATGAAATTTACAGGAATAAAGACACACCTTCGCGTTGGACCCATGAAATCACTCGTGTGTTTAAAATGTCGGTCAGTTGAAATGTATGTAAACAAAGGTTTCAAACGGCGCTGGACAGTTAGTTTTGATGCATAATGTAACAGGAAGAACGGTAATATGTTTTGTTGTCATACGTCTTATTGAATTATGGTACCAAGGTCCGTGAACTTTGCAGGGAAAATTACCTTTACTGCGTGAATATTTCAGTCTTGGATCTAGTCTGATCGATGACTAGTAGGTTATGAGAAATAAGTATCGTGTTATTTCTTAAAATTTGACCCAGCATTTGTAAAAATATAACAAGATATGTACATTTACGGAAAGGAAATGCATTTCTGCGTTGAATGAGACCAAGTTCATGGAAATCGCTGCACAATTTATGAAGTTATGACTGTTCAAAGCGATGCACCCTGTTTTTGGGTCATTTTGAGTTGAAAACCTTGTTATATATATATATATATATAAATAAATAAATAAATAAATATATTTAGTGGTGATTTTTTTTCAGAGAAGTTGATTTTTCGTTATAATTTGAGTATTTTTAATTTAAAATAATGTTTTACTAATAAATATCATAGCCACGCGCTAACTACCTGTGGTTTATATTAAGAACTAACCATGCAGTAATCTTGTCTTGAAGATCAGCCACTAGCTGCTGCTATATTAAACATGAAGTTAATTGGCACCATACTAGCTGGAGCAGGAGCGCTGTTACTGCTTGTGATAATAGTTTCTGCTGCCTGTGGGTACCGACTTTACAAACGAATGAAAACAACAGGTATAGAGTAGTAGTTACTTTCGTTTTGATACAATTTTAAATACTCGTGAAATGCTAGTTTGTTTTCAACTGAAATGAACAACAATATCATGACTCAATTTCATTATTTCATACCCATCAAATTTAACGTTTTACCCTATTATCAATACTCTAAATGAACTATGTTGTGAACAACTTTTCAGAAAACGTCGTTTGGCCAATGACTCACCTAACGACCACAACACCAACTGGGTCGTCTATACCATTGAGTGACCCGACCTTGATTTATAATGAAATTGACCCACATATTATAGATCCCGATAGGCAAGTTGAAGACGGTAAGAAAATGCGTACAATCAACAGCCGAGCATTGTGCATTAAGAAACACTCACTAACATGCATGTATTTGCAATGTCACAGATTTTCTTTGCAACAAAACAATTAATGTATTTTTATTTCCAGACGATGCCACTAATGTTTCACAGTACTCCTTTAAGTGAGTATGTTTTGATCCATATGAGTTTCTTCGTAAGCTTTTCGTTCCTGACATTCGCCAATAAACAAACGACGCTAAATGTAAGATTTGAACATGTAGAAAAACTGCATGCGTAAGATAAGAGCATTAATACTTACCGCTTTTAGATTAATGGCATAGATACAATAATGTAATGTATAAAATGTATCATCGTTCACATCTTATATTTAGTATGGAAAGTTTTGACATCGAAGTGTTATTAACAAGAAAACTTATATACATTTTCTGAACAATAATTCATTTTTTCACATATACACATATTTAACAAGATTTTAAAGGAATTTAAAAATGATACACACAGATGATGGATTGTTTTTCAGTTTGTACATAAATTATACATTCGAAGAATTCAATTCTACTTTTGTTGGTTCGGTTTTCAGTGCAGCAGCAGTAGGTAATGAGGGTATAAATCATTCACCATATCTGGATGAGTCGCCGATGTACCTCATTGTGACCGCTGATTAGTATGACATGTTATAGTTATGAATAGATGTTATGTCAATAAGTGATATTTGAACGTCTCCGAAACACGCGCAAGAACATTTAATCAGGCCGAGGGGGATGTAATTATTTCTTAGATTATCACATACGTATACGAAAATACAGACAGACACGTAATAGGTTCAGTTTGATATTTTCTTATATAAACATTTGTATGCGAACGATTACTAATTAAATATAATATTTTGAACTCGTTTAAACAATTTACTATATGTTTTAAATTGAAAATCCAGATGAACTTATTTTGCGTATATTTAGTTTAATATTACTATATTTTATTCACATGACTTGCGATTGTCAACCGTCATAAAAAGAAGAAGGGCTGTAAAATCATTAAAGATATTGCAACATTTTAGAGACGCTATATAGATGACCCACCATACACATCTGCTAGGAAGTTTAAAATACAATTAAACAATAAACAGTGTCGTATTGTGCGGTTGTGGCTTCTCCAGCAGCTGGAGTTTCACTTCTTTATATTGTATTCCGATCCAAGATTGTTTTTCCCTATAGAAAAGTAACTTTACATTGCTCTCGACCAATCATAATCGGTTATGATAATGATGCTAACGATGATGTCGATGCTGGTGATGATCTCAATAATGATTACATTTGATATTGATAGAGATTTCAATATCACGCACATGGATCACGCGAAGATTTACTTTTGACAACTGGGTAACCACAAGGTACGAGGTCGTTTTAAATATACAATCAGCAATGGTCATTGTAAGTGGTTAGCCCTATGCCAGTTATGGTTAATATATGTCATTGTTTAACATGAATCATAATGGTAATAATTAAAACAAGTCAAAATATAAACAAACGCTACCAAGTTTCGCATATTTAGTTGTAAAGCAATTATTACAAAAGAAAACATAATTGGTTCTAATATATGGAAAATAATCCATAATAGTATTGACTGTCGTGTATTAGAACCAGTGCTTATCACAAGCTACAACAAAAGCTGCGGTCTTTCAATATCCACAAATAGAATCACAAATAGAATATATACACAACAAGAGACACACGCTGTTGTATGCTTAAACGCGGTCTTAAAATTTTAACAATCAGTGTCACATGTTCGCAAGTTCTTTCAATAAGCATTTTACAGAAAATTGATTAAAATAGGTTGTCAGTTTATTTTAGCAAATGCCTTAGATGTTTAGATTTTGTTGAATTATTATACTCGCATAGACTTTTTGTTGATTGATTATACTCACACTTAGAGTATTTGTTGATTTATTACACTCTTAAAGGCAGCTTTACAATATACGAGGGCAAAACGTCTGTGATTATTATCAGCTGCACTATACATCATTACACGTTAGTAATTGCATCTAATAAAAGTATGCATTTTATATTTTAATGTGCAATTTAGTGTTGAAACGCGATTCTCATACAATGCAGTATACTTGTGATAAAGACGTTCACAATAGTACATTGTGAAAAGGCATTCAGTAGCTGAACCACTTGTAAGATAATGAAATACTACATTGGATTGAATGGCAAAGTACACACAAGATAATGAAATACTACATTGGATTGAATGGCAAAGTACACACAAGATAATGAAATACTACATTGGATTGAATGGCAAAGTACACACAAGATAATGAAATACTACATTGGATTGAATGGCAAAGTACACACAATATTTATTATTTCAGATTTAATGGCTCATACAACATATATACTTTCATATTCTGTTATATAAATTAATTGTTTAAATATAGAGAATAACCTGCTATTGCCGGATAGTTTTGTAATACATCAGGCGAGGCTTAGAATAAACATAATGGCGAGGTTTTCCCTCTATTTCGCCCATTTTAAAAGAAATAAAGAAAAATAATCGCTACGACGCTGCATCTGTTTGTGGGAATGAATATGAGAATATGATTTTTGACGTTTGATGTGTTAATATTGATGGCATGAGTACTTTCGCTTAATTTTTGTAAAATATGTATTGTGCTGTTTATGTTGCTTTTTGTGTATAAAATAAATAACATCTTAGTATCAAATTGTTTGTCTTGTTTAATCTGATTCTCTATATAATAACTTTAAAAGTGATTACGATTAAAATGAACTCCAAACATTGCTTGATATAACAATTTCATGTTGAATTGATATACAAAATATATAAAATAGCGTTATATCAGGCAGATATAAATGCAGCGTTATGATAAATTAAAATACCAATTGAGCGTAGCTCTCATCCAAAAGCATATGTCATATTTTTACCAAGAAATGGCATTTAATTTTATTTACAAGCTATGACAAATGATTGGCTATCAGAAAATAACAGTCAAAAACTTACATCTTATTGAGCCTATTTACTTTAGAATACGTTATATGTTCTATTGTATTTTAAATACATATTTACCGACAACATTATTAGTATACAAGTATTTATATAAATGATGCTAGTATTTTACAATCGGTTTGGCACATTTTGCTTGATGAGCTCTATATTAAAACGGGGTAAATGGAAAATGCTTACACGAAATTCCACTTAAAAACATTTACTCACATTTCATCGTGGGTAAAATATTTATTCCCTAATCAATAACCTTTTTACCTAACCATAACTGACACAACTTATGAATACGTGTTGTACCAGCAGCTGTTTGCCCACATGTAAAGTGTAGATTGAAACTGTCGATTTACACCAGGACTTCGTTAGGGATTGAATGACTATTAAAATCAAAGCGCTGAAGGCACTGAAGATGTTCGCTATTGCATAATTTAACACGCGATTCATTTTTCAAAATCAATCGCAAGTTTGAAATGAACACACGCCATTCAACTTTATAAAGTGTGTGTCATAGCGCACGGGTCGAGTTTTGTGTGCACTTTTTATCATCCTTATTATTTCATAGAAATAACTAAGACAAAATAAAAACAACATGCTTCTTGGAGTTCTGAAAGCATAGAAAGTATGATGAAAATGGTAATGATAACTTAATATAAAGAAAATTTGCAGTCACCATCATATTAAAGGAATATTATTTTCTAATATCAAATGACTATCTCACCAAGAATATATATTCATAATAAAAGTTCCGTGTACAAAACTTTTGATTTTTGACACCATATACAAATTCAAAAAATATACAATAATCTTCGTATCTTGTATATGGAGGAATAAAAGTATATAAAAATTGCTGTTTATGCTTTACTTGTTACCCGAGCAGTTCACACGGTGTCAACAACGCTAACATAAACATAGGTATAGAGCACTAATGCGCTTTTAGGCATAGCTGTTTCAGTTTTCATCTTAGTGACTTTTACATAACAGACACGCATGAATATTTTCGAATATTTAATAAGCTGATTCGAGATACAACCTCTGAATTTTTGCTACATCACTGCGTATGTGCTCAATTCAAAGGATGTATCACTGTTCAGTGTAAGGAATTCCGGACTACTCTCTGTATGCTCAAACGACACAAATTGTGGCCCTGTTACAATTACGCGTTACAATCCATCTCGCAGAATTTCACTTTCGCCTCCAAGATGAGAAAACAATCATTAGCGAAATAGTATAGTGTCACGATAAGAGAAAATCGTTTAATTATCATACCACAATGTTTGCCGTACTTGGTCAGCACGTCTGGAAATCATTCCTTAATGTGTGGATAGGCTGCCATTATTAAAAAAATTGCTATTTTCAATTCAATTTTGTATCAAAAAGCATTGTTCTTAAATGTGGCATTTTCAATTCGCAATGAGATTTGTAATGACCCTCGTCATGCGAAAATGGGTCTTATTCCATATGCGCCCTACATATAAATAGCCCACTCAGCTATCCCTCCTTCTGGTAAGGAGAAACATAACATATTGAGTGATTTTAAAGCGAACAGCATCGCTTATGGCCTGACTGCGCAAAAGCACATGTTGGGTTAAACAAACGCTTGCCGAAACGCATAAGACCCATTTTCGCATGACGGCGCTATTGACGTGTGATTTAAATGTGTCGAAAGAAAACTGCGTTTAAATCAAATATAAACATACGATATATTTCGATAGTGAAGAAAGATACTCATAACAGGCATATGAGGACACATATGAAGTGCTCTCCCGTAGTATATTTTTTATTTACTCACACTAATGTGTGGTTTGACAATGCTAACACACATTTCATGCGGCGAATATGCAGCTTACAAGTGAAAAACACAACACAATAGTTTAACTTTTTTTTAATTGTATTTAATTATTTAGAAAAGTAAATTGCTTACTTTATTTCAAAGTCAGCGTATACGCAGACTACATTTTTAAAAGACATTTATTGTTATTAATATATTTAATATAATATATTAAGTTGTTTTCGGTTTTAGCGATTAGAAAGCATTTTCGAGGTTGCCTATAGTATGCCTGTAGTAATTGATGAACTCATATCCAACTGTCTATGTATTGAGAACTGTGAATATAAACAAGCTTAACCTTCTTCTAACCTTCTTCTATTGCATTCGTATTATTATTATAAATTGTTTGTTATATTCGGGTTTAGCAATTATGAAACTTTTTTGTCTATCGTATCGCTGAAGTTATTGTTGAACTTATGTTCAACGTTTTATAAATTGAGAATATAAATAAGCGTCAACTTTTTCCCGAATCTCTCAATTTACGACCTGTACTACGTCATTGAGTTGTATGCGAGAGCGTAACCTATTGCGTTGTTATAACCCGTAAACTTTCATTTGTTTATCGACAGGCGAATCTATAAATAGCCTCATATCATGAATGCCAAAACACCCGCGAAAAAGAACCACGTGACCAAATAGGACGCAAAACGCAAATACCATGCGACTACGACTTTTATTATGTAAGAACGCTCCGCAATTCCTTTGAAACCGGAGCCTTGTGATTGCTATTACGTAAATAATCGACCTCTAACTGAAGTAAGCAAAGGAAACGCAGCACCTAATTGACCCATTCCTTCTATGTGCGAAGGCAGATTGAATTTTACTGATGTATGGTTTGCCTATTATAACACACATTATAATGCGGTAAATATGCGACTAACAAGTAAAAAACACTATAATTAAACTTTTGTTTTGAATTAAGTTATTTAGAAAACAAAATTCCAAACCTTATTTCAAAACAGCAAGACTACATTTTTTAGAGAATAGTATTGTTATATTTAAATGTTTTTTAACAGTTTCAGCGATAATGAAACATTTTTTATGTTGTCTATCGTATCCCTGTAATAATTGTTGAACTCGTGGTCAACGTATTATTAATTGAGACCTGTGAATATAAACAAGCGTAACCTTATACTATTGCGTTATTCTCACACGGACTCCCCTTTGTTTATCGCCAGCCTCAGATTTATGAATGAGTTGAGCGAAAATACTACGTCACGCACACGCAGCAGAAAGTGGACTATTTTAATCATTCATAAACAATCTCCTCCGCGACACGTACAATAAGATCATTGTTTATTGATTCTTTTCTATAAAACACGGTTCGAAAATATTGAATGTAACACGATATTAATATAATGTTTCCATTTGTGAATACACATAATTGGAGAACTCAAACCTCTTGCATAAATTATACAACTCTTTCTTGCGCGGATACGCAAAAGGGTATTGGGTTAATCATACCTAGGCCGTATCGACCTGAATTTCACATCAAGCACTTTAGACGGTCGCTAAAGCGACCATCTAAAAACTGTCTTCGCTAACGTTGAACGACAATGTCTGCGACTTTGCCATCCGTATGCTAGAGGGTCCATTAACAACCAGTGTAAGTAAAGATCGAATACAATACAAATATGGAAATTAAAAATAACGTCTGTTAAGAATATTTTTAACTCCTTAGGTAAGACTTTAAATCGTTTAACAATTTTAATGCTTTTATTGACCGTACCAAGACACTGTTAAGTTGGTAAAAACACACACACTCGTTTTAACGTCGGGTGAAAACATTTGAAAAAACATACCGACACCGGATACTTCGACAAAGTACCTTTTGCTATGAAGGATTTACTTTTTGTCTATTTTTTCCTGTTTCAAAGATTAAACAAAAATACATTTCATAATATAATATTTATCTGATACAATTAATATATAAGTGCTTATTTGTGACTTGAACAGATTTTAAACTAATAAAATTCAAGCAATTCACAAAGTTTTGCATAGATTTTCATACAACATTTATAAAAATGTACATATTTAAATAGAATTTGACATAAGCCAAGGTCTTACATAGTTTTTTCCGTATACTGCATATTGTCATACTAACAAAATTTAAATCAAAATGATTAAACAATAATAACGGTATGTAAATATTTCAAACGGACTCGACAGTTTCCAAATCTGACAATAATAGGCCTTCCTGTAATAATCAGCAGTTGACTGTTGGAAATACGAAGTCCAAGTGGAAGTAGAAATAGAAGAGAGTCTCATTGGTGTACAACAGCTTATATGTTGACATACGACATGCATGCGAATGAAAGAAAGAGAGAGAGAGAGAGAGAGAGAGAGAGAGAGAGAGAGAGAGAGAGAGAGAGAGAGAGAGAGAGAGAGAGAGAGAGAGAGAGAGAGAGAGAGTGAGACAGAGAGAGAGACAGAGAGATAGACAGAGAGATAGTGAGAGAAAGAGAGAGAGAGAAAGAGATGATTAGAGAGATATCTAGATAGAGATAGAGATATAGAGAGATATATAGAGAGATACTCTCTCTAGATAGAAGATAGATCTCTCTCTCTCTCTCTCTCTCTCTCTCTCTCTCTCTCTCCTCTCTCTCTCTCTCTCTCTCTCTCTCTCTCTCTCTCTCTCTCTCTCTCTCTCTCTCTTCTCTCTCTCTCTCTCTCTCTCTCTAGCTCTCTACAGAAGAGAGACAGATAGCTAGAGAGAGCGACAGACAGACAGACAGACAGACAGACAGACAGACAGACAGAGATAGAGAGAGGGGGGCGAGAGGGAGAGAGAGAGAGACACCACAGGAGAGAAGAGAGACATTGAGAGAATTCGAGAGATAGAGAGAGAGAGGGAGAGAGATAGCGAGTGAGAGAGATAGAGAGCGCGGAGAGAATCGGAGATATAGCGAGTTATAGAGAGAGAGAGAGAGAGCGCTTCTCTCTCTAGGAAGATCTCTCTCGAGAGAGAGAGAGAGAGAAAGAAGTCTAGCCTCGAGAGAGAGAGAGAAGAGTCTCTCTCTCTCTCTCTCTCTCTCTCTCTCTCTCTCTCTCTCTCTCCTGAGAGAGCTCTCTCTCTCTCCCGAAAGATCTCGAGATCTAGAGAGAGAGAGAGAAAGACATACAGACATACAGACAGACAGACAGAGAGAGACAGAGAGATAGAGAGGGGGCGAGAGGGAGAGAGAGAGGACACAGGGAGAGAGAGAGACAGTTTGAGAGAGAGGGAGAGAGACAGAGAAAGAGAGAGAATGCTAGAGAGAGAGGGAGAGAGAGCGAGTGAAAGAGAGAGCGCGCGAGAGAGAATGTTGAGAGAGAGAGCTAGTTAGAGAGAGAGAGAGAGAGAGAGAGAGAGAGAGAGAGAGAGAGAGAAGAGACAGAGAGACATAGAGAGAGACAGAGAGAGACAGAGAGATACAGAGAGAGACAGAGACAGAGACACAGAGAGAGAGAGAGAGAGAGAGAGAGAGAGAGAGAGAGAGAGATAGAGAGAGAGAGAGACAGACGGACAACCCGACAAACAGACGACAGACAGACAGACAAGAGACAGAGACATAGATAGAATAGTAGGGTATGAGATAGAGAGGACCGAGAGAGAGAGAGTACACACATAAACACATACAGATACAACGAGAGATGTCGTGAGTCGAAGAGTAGACAGGATATAATTAAGAAACTACACAGAAGATAATTAGCAGAGAGATGATGATAGCAGATAGAGATAGAGAGATAGAGAGTAAGAATAGTAGAGAGTATATATCCTATCTTTCGCTCTCTTATATAGGATCTCGATCGCTTTCGCTACTCTCTCTCTACTCGATCATCTCCCTTCATACGCTATCGCGCTATCTCTACTCTTTCCTCTTACTCGGTCTCTCTTTCTTTTCTCTCGTTCGAGGAAAAAGAGAGATGTAAAAACGGTTGATTGCCGTTCGGTAGCATATTTACGAATCAAATCGCTTACTATAACGGGGATAATATTGAGTCTAAAACGATGTTCATTGAAGGCTCTACACTTTGTTCCTGAAGGAGTACTTAACATTTGAGAGCTTGTATCGCTTGAGAGGATTTGGTATCGGTCGATCCTATATCAATTAGTCTTTTGAAGAAATGGGTCTGTTCAGCGTTTTGTGAAAACATTGAAGCTTCGCTTAAATTATTTGGCAATATGACGAATTTCTTAATGAGCAATTTGTAAGGATCTTCGAATGAAACTAACCGTGCACATCAAGATTCGCGTGCCTTCGTTTGGCTATGTTCTATTTCACCTTTTTCATATTGAGTAAACTCATTAAATACAGCGTCTGTGTACTATGTAAATGGTCATATAAACGAAAAATATATTTTCTCGAGAGTTTTTCAAGCATTGTTTAATCGACGTATTACATGAACTCGTTTCCATACCTTTTTCCCTTTTTGAAGGATATATGCGCATGCAATAGGCATAAAACCCATAAATGTTTATGAAAATCAACAATGGATATAGTAACGTTCTGCATAGTCAACAGTAGATGATATGGTTGATTTATTTTGAGAGATGTAAGTACTGATTCGTATTTTGAGGGGTTAAAGCATAACAGCCATTTTTTAGCCCAGCTGGATTTTTTTTATCAATGTCTGATTGTAATACGGCTTAAGTTTCGTTTAGCATCTTTTAATCGTGGTTCAAAAAATCGCAACTATTGTGTTGTGGATAAAACTGTTAATGAATATAAAAAGTTATGTTGGAGTTTTGTAAATTGTCAGGTTTAAGAATAGAAAATGGTAGACTTAGTTCAGATAAAACTAAAGTCAAACACACATTTGTAGTTCGCACTGTTGTAGCACGATTGATTTTGTTCTCAGCAGAAATAATATGTTTTCATTGATTCATACGTTAGGAGATTTAGATCCTAACAATTTATCTTATCACTGTTTAGTAAAAGTTATTTATTTAGAAGTAAACCTAAGATAGAGACATATCCAAATAAAAATAGCCATATGGAAAATGATGCCAATAATTACCATATAGACGAGTTAATTGTTATTGTTTATATTCGGGATTTTTCGCGCATGCGCACTGACTGGTTGGCAAAAACACTGGTTACGGTAACGTAAAACATGTATAAAGGGCTTTTGTTTAGTCAATTAAACGATAAAAAATCCGAAATTAACATTACAACTCTTATACAATAGTGCAAATATATCATATTTAGTACCAATAAATAAATGTATCATCATATGTATAATTTCCTCTTTACAAAAATACAAATTAGTTATTAGCATCAGAGTAAACGTGGTCGGAAGACTAAATACTGACAATACCACACAACAAAACAATAAATTAGCCGTATTCTTTTTTATAGTAAGACTTTAAAAAATGATATTTAAAAACTTATAAAACATATATTAATTTGATTATAACTATAAACGGTGTGGATATTGTTATTGCTCATCAGCGATCGAAAGTATATTATAAGAGGCGCATTTGATCAATTATAAAACAAAGCCATTAAAACGGAATACATTACAATCGTTAAATGTTGTGGTAATTTTCTTTTCCATATAATGAATTTTCGTTTCGTTTCCATTGAATTACAATATTAATAAATTTTAATATACAAATGAAAATAAAACCTGCATCTTGTGCAAATTGAACTGTCTTTGCATGTATATTGAAATCTCTTAACAAGTAATAAGGAGTGATACATTTAACAATCTAGCATTTTATGATAAATATATATATATTAATTTAATTTATTTTACACAAATATTGTTTATCCATTGTGATTGCTTGGTTTCATGATGGTGTTACGTGCAATGCAAGAACGTACAATCTTTACACTAAATTGACGAGTTTACATTTGCCGGTACCCGCGGTAAATACATCAATTGTGTAGCAGTAATATTGAGCAATATTTTAAATTTAAAGTTATAAAGCACTGTATTATTATGACTAAACTGGCTTACATATAAATACGCATGTTCTTGTTAATCCGTTTCAGACAAATATCTTCTTTTTTTAATATGTTAAATTATTTATTAAAGCAAATGTTACGTATTTTGGCTTTAATATTTGGCTTGCTCAATATGACTGCTCAATATGCCAAGAGATGGCATGGAGGTATCATAAAGTCTGCCACATGTGGTCTATGCAGGGACCCAATTAAAGTATTGGTCACTATGTTTATGACACCGGCATGTTTTCTGTGTAATTGTCTGGGCAGTCTCCGATCATAACGAGATAATAGTGTCAAAATTGGTGTGCACAATTAAATAAAACAATGAGATTTATTAATTTATTTGTTGTGTAACAAGGTAAGTCTGTACAGATATATTAAGATTAAAATCAGTTACTATATGTTGCGCACAAAAAGCGATCTATTTGATGTTTGTTTTCATCCTTATTTGTGTTTTTTCATTAAATTTAATTTATTCTAAAAGAATTTCCATTTATGCAATTTTGTATCTAAAATGGACGTGAAGATGCGTTTGTAGAGATTTTTGTGGTAACCACATAACGAGCTCGTAGATAGTGTACGTTCCACTCCATAGCTCGTTTTTAGTAAACACAAATAATAACAACAATATAATCGTTCCAAAAATGAAATTCACGCATGCTTATGTTTTATTCAGACATAAATAGTAAAATTATATTTGATACAGTTCACGAGTATCAATAAAAACGATGATAATGTCAACCTTCTCTATATGCGCTTATAAGAATTCCACCTCTTTTTGCCAACCAGTGGGCGGAGTCTAAACTTTGCAGGTGCGTGTGACGTCACGCGTTAACTCGTCTATATTTATGATTGGGATAATGAAAAGAACATGGGTAAATGGGTTATATAAATGCATTACATTGTGAAAATGTTATAAATACCTTTGAAACTATTAGATATTGTATTGATCAAACTCAAACCAGTGATGTAAAGGATAGGTATTTATACAAATGTTTTGTTATAATTGGAAATATATATTATCCCTCAAATGAGTCTTTATAAAAGTAGGAGAAAGATATTACTTATTAGGGAATTGTTGAACTATTTAAAATGAAATAATGCTCTTCAATCTAGATTGTATCAAGCTGGTGAAGATGTTTATTTTTATTAGGACCGGTACTAAAATGGGGAATTAAATATAATGTTTAATGAGTTACATGTAGCATTTTACTGATCAAGAAGTTCTTAGTGCTTGTAAGCATATACATAATTGTTAATCAGGTGGTCCTTCTTATTTTCTGAAGAAGTTTTTTAAATTTGGAATTACTAGTAAAATATTTGAAGATTATTTGTACTGTTTCCGAAGGATGTAGTGAGGGTTTTATTTTTCCTTTACATATACATGTGGTAAGGTATGATGAAAATAATAACAGAGGGTTTACATTATTAAGTACGTTATTAAGTTCGTTTGGGAAATTATTCACAAAGGTCATTAATTATAGGCTTAACAAGTTGGCTGAAAACTATCATGACTACAGGCAGTATTCAGCCAAAATATGTTGATAATATTTTTTTGTATAATATGGTGTCATTACAAATTTAGTAAGCGAACATAAAATATTGTATGCCGTATTTATAGATTTTAACAAAGCGTTCGATTATTTGATGAGAGATATCATTTGGTATAAACTGTTCAACGTTATTTTATCTATATTAATACGAGTTAGAGGAAAAATGCTTAATATCCTCAAATCATTGTATACAAAGGTGGAATTTAGAATAAAATTGGGTAACGCAATAAGTAAGGAAGTTTTTGCCTGTTTTCTTTCTAGATGTACGATAAAGGTAATCATAATCGCAATTCCAATTTTTTCTACTTATTTAAATGACTAAGAATAACATTACATGTTAAAGAGTTTTAAAGTAATTGACATAAGTATTATGGCAGAAACAAAAGAGGAACTAATTAAAGGTTTGTCTGTTGGAGCAATATTGTCAGAGGTGGAAATTATTTGCTAACACAAATAAAACGCAGGTTATCGTTTATAAAAATAGGGAACAACTTAGGAGGGATATTTATTATTTGTACAAAGAATTATAAATTGTTCAATCGTTTACATACTTACATTTTTAGGAATTTACTACAGGATGATCTTTTGCAAATACTTTTGAAATACTAGAAGGCTGTTTTAAAGCTTAACTCATAATGAGTAAATTTTCGAACCATTTAAATACATACATAGAATAATTGTGCAAATAGGGAACATGGAAGAACATCCTGGAACTAAAAGAGCCATAAATGTTCTAAGGTATTGGTTGAAAGTTATTCGGGTAAAAGATCACACATTTGTCTAGTGCATTTATAGCAAAATGTGTGAGAAATTAATAAATAAACACAAAGTACCTTCTTGTGACAATCTGTCACCTCTGTTGTTATCTGTTGCAGACCCCATGCGTACATAATGCATGGCTAAACCAAGTGCAGGTGATGAAAAGTGTTTTATATCCATGGTAAAGTAGAGATTAAATGATACATTTATCCATGTATCAATTTATTAAAATACCTTCAATTCTCGGGGCGTAATGCTCCGCACAAGAATGTTCTCGAAACGACAAACCATAAAACCCTGAACAGAAATATCCTTTTTTTGTAATTTGCATATTTTTGCACAGCTTTTTCAATACGTGTATTATTATTTGAATCCTTTGATTATTTATCGAGTTTAACGCAGCCCAAGAAGTGGGACGGATTGCCAGACGCACGAAAGATTGTACTCACATTTACCATTCGTTGAGAACTTTCCATAAAACCTTCTTTGATATCGAAAAGTGCGTTGAACAAATGTTCTTTTCATATAATCTTTATTAAGAAAGAGGTTGTATGTAAAAATGGTAACTTGATTTAAATACATGTACAAAATCAAAAGAATGCGTTTGGGCCATGTCCCGTGTACTTGAAAATCTGTGTCAATTGAGCATATATGTTCACAACAAATAGTGTCAAAAAAGCAAATAAAGAATACAAGAAAATACATTTTAATCATTATAATCATGACATAATGGAAAATAACAACTGATATAATACCTTAAAAAAATAAAACATTGATAAAGTTAAATAATTAATTATACACCTATTAAAACCCAAATACTTCATTTTATGAAAGTTACAACTCAAAACAAACGCATTACTAACTACGTACTAGATTAAAAAAAACTGCTATCAATGAAGATATATTGTAAATATGAGCTAAACTATCCTAAAGAATTAACACCAAGTAAATATTCTCTATTGTTTCGTTGTATGACCATAAATTAGTGTTACAACAACAAACACCACATGCACTGCATTCCATTTAACCCATGAATGTCACATATATAAGCTATTACTTAACCTTCATGCAACAATACGTTCCTAATCCTTTATGATGACAGTCTTTAGTAAAAAAGTTAATTATGCAAATAAATGGCAAAATAAGATGACTTATTTCTTGTAATGTAAATCTACGATCATATTTGTTGAAAACAAAACCCCCAAAGAATTTGAGTGAGCAAACAATTTTCTCTCTGAATAACATCACATTAATAATGACCCCAAAGTTATAATATTTCAAGTTAAATCAATACAAAATAAAAGATCTGTACACATTTTAAAATATGCACGGTGTGCCTATAATTTTAAATAAACAGTATTATTGAATCCGTCTTCAACTAAAAGTTATGTGTGGATGATTGGCTGGAGATCGACTTACCGAAATATTGTTTATAGTGTATACACTCTACTGTTTATATTGTTTTGTTTATGTTGAAATGTGTAATAATTAATCAAGCCAGAAGGAGATATTTATCATAATTAAAGCAAACAAATTCATCCTTTTAGCAAATTCTTAAGAAAAAGACTTCACAAGTAAAGATAAAATACATAAAGCCTATCATGCAAATAGTCAGGGATGCAAATATTTCAGTACAAACAAATTATTTGTTATGTCCCTCTGTCTATACTGGGGGACATATTGTTTTTGCCCTGTCTATTTGTTGGTTTGCGTCAAACTTTAACATTGTCCATAACTTTTGCAATATTGAAGATAGCAACTTGATATTTGGCATACATGTGTATCTTATGGAGCTGCACATTTTGAGTGGTGAAAGGTCAAGGTCATCCTTCCAGGTCAAAGGTCAAATATATGGGGGGACCATAGTGTTTCACAAACACATCTTGTTTTTTAAACATTTTACATAATAAAGTTTTTTTTATATAGCTGAGAATGATCAGAACAAAAAAGCATTATGATCTTTATCGTTTATAAAATTAAATATTATATGTTATTTTAGCCCAGCTATATTTTGTTGTCAGATATTGAAAGGTAAGCAGTAAAAGTCGTTCGTGATCTTATTTTATGACTCTGAACTATATTGTCACAATATAAAGTGCATTTTATGTGACGATGATGAAAACGTAACATTGTGCATAGTTATCAAATGATTGAGTTTTAAAACCTTTTTACATATAATAGTTCAAATATAGAAGATTAATCGCTTATAATTAAATGTGTCCACGGTGATCGCATGCCACAGATGCAATATGACTTCGGGCAGTACTGGTAGTTGGTAGATAGGTTGTTCAAATAAGGTTTATAACACTAACTAACAGATGTTGGTTAAACGCATGCAATAAAGCACACTATGTACACGATATTATACTACATTACTTTATGACACGTGCTATATTTTCTAAGCAAAGGCAAACACAAAAATGGTATTATCATTATGTTTGGATGGGACCTGCATACACAAAATGTACTTTGCATATTACTGATAAAGTTGGGACTCCAACGGGATAAATTACTTTAAAGAAAATTTTAATCACATAATCTGCACGAAAGTTTACGAAATGTTAACTACGAAAATATAATTTATGAAGGTTGTTGCATGTGATACATGTAATGATTTGTCGACACTAACGTTGACCGGTGCAAGCTGTAAAACGATTTCCAGCAATTATTGTTTTACATTTTTAGTTCACTATGAATTCACTGTTGGTGCCACACATGAAATTTCATAAGCGAAGTTGGAGGGGGGTCTTCCACCGATGGAGATATAGGTGTGGTGGTCTCGGAGGGCCTTCTGTATTATCTTTGTAATGAAAATGTTATACAAGATAGGGAGAGCGTATATTATTAACGAACGCCCTCTTATGTCCTGAAGAAATCATTCACCAATCTTTCCTTTGAAAAGAACTGCGCTGCGCTTTCCATAGACTTCTTGGATGACTTGAACTAGCCCTTCGTCACTGTTGAATCCTTAGGCCATCATGCCACATGTGATCAAAAACTTTTGTTAAATAGATGAAGTTGTTGAACATCTCACGTTGCTGTTGCCGAAGTTTCTCAATGATGATTATGCTGTTGAAGATTTATTCCACTTTGATCCGCCCGGCTCTGAATCCCGCCTGTTCTTCCGCGATCACTTTCCCGGCCAAACTTTTTAGTCGGTTGAGGATGATGCGTAGTACGACTTTGATAGGATAGATGATAATGCTGATGGGAAGGTACGTTTTTCTTTAGGTTGCCTCTCGGTAGGGTTATTACCAGAAACTGGCTCAAATCCTTGGCAACTCCTTCTACCCCAAGTGAACTTCAAGAGCTCACTTACTGACTCTATGAAAGAGCAGGGGCATACTAAACCGAGGCCAGCACGGACAAGTTGAAGATAAGCCCTAACGGAACAACAACTGTGAATAAATCACCATGAACGGACGTAGTGATCAGCTTTAAGTACTTGCTAGCTACACTGTCCATGGATGGAACCAAATAGGTCATAATAAGAATTGCCATTGCGACCGCAGCGATGGTTGGACAGAGCATGTTGTAGACAAGCAGCTTCATCAGCTCTCCCCAAATGTACAAGTCTCTCTTAGTTTCCAGCCTACTGCATGAGTATGTCATGGACATGACATCGGCACGTATTTGCGCAAAAGAACCTACCCTGGTGACCGTAAAACGAAGAAAGCTTGTTTGGTTTGGATCTAAAAAAAACACGATCAGACCCGGACATTATGATAATAATGAGGATACTGATGCGGATGATTATGAAGATGATGATATGATGACGATGATGGTGTGATGGCATTTCTAGTAAAGCTGCTCCCGCAAACGCTTCAAACGTGATTTCCAATGTGTGTCATTTTTAACCCAAGTTACACATTAGAAATAACAAAAGTATACGTAATGTTAACCATATACTCGGAGATAAAACAGTCGTATGGAAAGGCTAAATAGAATTATGTGGTCTCGAAAGACATAATTTAATCGTCACACCATCCGTTCGTGGGTGGGTGGATGGATTATATATTCTATAGGCATGTTCATGAGTATTTGGCTTCGTTATCCACCAAGCTTTTGCTGCTATCCAGTTATTGGCTAATGACTAATATGATATTTACATGACTTGTTCAGTTTCAGAATATGTCGATTTGTAATTAATTTTAATTAATTCAATTAATTGGAATACAATTTCTAATAAAAAAACCTGTTCAACATATATCTTTGTTAATGTAGGATCATCAGTCCAAATCTTCAAAATAAACAAAAACCTGGAGCCTTTTTTCTCAATAATAAAAAAAGTGTGTCTGTTTCCTCTCAAGCGTGTTAATCACGCGTTTTATGTGCAAGGCCTGAATGGTCAGATGATAGCGCTTTAGATTTGGCTTTCAAAAGTCCTGGGTTTGAATCAGTTCGAATATGTATTTTGTCTGTAATACTTTTAACCTCTTGGAATAGTACTTCAACCACAACACCTACTTGAAAACGAGGTCGAGTGAATGGCCCAATCAATTCACAAAGAGGGTCTGTCAATTATAGGACTTATTAAACACTAACAAATTGTAATGCGTTGGTCTTCTAGAATGATAAACGAATTACGTCAATGGTTGTTTTCATATGAACATTTATCTGCAGATACCAGCATACATGGAAAAAACGACAGTTACAATTAGCACGTAATGGGTTATGTTGAACACTTTTACAGTTCCCATTAATAACTATTTTTAAAGAAACACAGACTAGAAATTTTGAAACTTTACAATCAAAATTCAAATACTTTTCTAAAAAAACAGTATACATTACAGAAATATATTGATATGTTTGCCCGGAACTAAACGGACAAAGTTCAACCCAGGTTAATAAGTTCAATGCTTGGTTGCTGGCACATGCATAAACTCAATCCTTTCAGTCTCTTTCAGCGGCAGCAGGTACAGATGCCGCCGTGGGTTTCTATATATAGAGTGTCAAAATTGTGGGTAATAGGAATTAGCCACACACGATCATTTCGCAAACTTAGGTAAGTTTTGTGTGCAGCTTTTGTGAACCATACAAGAAATAAGCATGCTGATACATGGCTTATTTACTCTGTTGTTACTTAAATATTTTTTAAGCAAACCACAATAATTCAATGGGAATATCACACACCAATTGAATCGCATTTCCCATTTAAAATAAACAACCACATAGTGCATAAACTTTAAGTGTAAATAGAGTCATTTTTATTGGTTGCATTCATATTTTTAATGTCCGGTTTCAAAATATTAATTAAACTGGTATTTTGTCCAATGTACACAATAATTGTGTGTTTGTTTAAATATTTTGAATGTTTATGTTTTAAGGAGAAGACATAATTATTCCAAAATGAAATCAATTATCGTCGGTATCCTGCTATTGCCTGTCGTCCTGTTGGCCAAATCGGAAAAGAGTGAGTTTCACAGTATATTTTTTTTTACAAATTATGGACATTATTTAATGGTTAACACTTTTGAAATACAGGTTATAGCATTTTAATGTGTTGGTACAATAAGACGACGGCTGCAACTGTTTATTATCTGCCGACGGCATGATAGAATACCTACTCATGCTTTGTGCATCACCGCCTTTGAGGGAGCCGCGTATTTAGACAAATGACATGTAGACAGACTTGCATTCACCAAATAATTTTTTTTTTTAAGTTTATATCTTCGTTTGTAATCGATAAGTGTTTAAAAATTATATACACACAATTATATATTAAATATTTAACTTGCATAATACGAGTCATAGATCAAAATTGTATAAAGGCACTTTAGGTCCGAATGAAAGGAACAATATTTTAAAGATATTAACAGCAGGTGTTTCGAATATCTGAAACGTTTTAATTTACTTAGTATGCTTTGTTGAAACGGTATGATACCAATCTTTGTTAACATAATAACAACCGAAATCTAATTAACATCTTATACTTTTGTACATAAAAATGTTTTCAAATAAAAGAGTCTTCACAATTATACCATTTTAAAAGGCAATTATTGTGTTGCCAATTTAAACCTCGCATTGATTCAGTTCAAGAAGATTTCGAAACGTTCATTGTAGCCAAATTTTATTCCTTAAAACAGATAAACGATCTCGTGAATAAATCAATATGAAAATCATGTAAATATATGTATATATATCTTGCAAATCATATATTAAAGCAAAGCCAAGGTAGTTAAATTTAAGTCTCTGTATTGCAAGTTTGATTGTTTTAATTCGAATCAAGACAGGAGCAATCAACATCATGTGTTTTGTTTGTTTAATGACTAAATGTTCTTTGTCACTGTGGTTGTCAAAAAGCGGCTGTATCGTGGCTACATCTCTTGAGATGACTATTTTTTTGCAATACGGGTAACACAGTTTAAGTATAACTATCATCTGAGTATTGTCCTATTAATTGACCATAGCCATACAAGGAAACACTGGTTCAAAGAATATTGTCAGTATGATACTTTTTCAAGCCGTACCAACATTGTTTGAAACAACACTATAAGTATGATACTTTTTAAACATAAGTGTTTACAGTTCAAAAGCATTTTACATTTATCATATTAACCTGATTTCAGCTTGCGAGTACAAATGCATCAAGTTCATAGCCCGCGACAGCTATATTGATGACGACAGTTGTTACATATGCGATTGTGGGGAAAACGGCATGAAGGCGTGCATCATGAAGTTATGTCCTGATTATTCTTGAGGAATAACATCTTCTGACGAGACAAGTACCTTAACATTATGTTATACCAAAGCTTATACGCTTTTCCTAATCGGTTGTAGTACTTAGCTAACTACATTACTAAAAAAGATCGCTGTTTGGATCAAGATTAGATACATAACATTTAAGACTGTACTCATGGATATGTATTATATCATAATACATTCAAAATATTGCTGTACATTGTGTTTTTATGGTCTTGGTTGAACGTTTGGATCCACCGTTTTATCATCTCGAATAATCTTCAAACACCTGCTACCAAACTGTCGCTTTATTAAAAATTTAACAACCACTGTATAGCATAATCTGCATCTTCTAGAACCCCCCCCATAAACGTATGTACATGTTTATGTTGGTTGGTGCAATCAGGTGAAATGAATACAGATAAAGATTTGTTGAAATTGACTAAATGTATTCCCAAGTTCTGACAAGTTCTATAAAATAACATTAACTGAAAACAAATCGACCGGTAAAGGTAAATATCGACAGACCAAATAAAAGGAATCCGTTATCAGTTATGACAAACACCTTACCTCACTATCTAATGTCTGTAATGCTATAAACAATCTCGTTTCGCTTGAAAGCGTTATTTTATGGGTTTTAGTATTACTTGAATGATTTCAACTGGTTTCACTGCATAGGAACGGTCAAAACCAAGTTCTGGGGATTAAATACTTTTGAGGGCTAGCCAAACCTTATTCATTTCCTTAAGTAAATCGCAAACATGGTACAGCTTTGCAAAATATGGTTTATCGATAGTGAATCAATAGTAAATATTTGACTATCAAGTTACCGATGCATTCACAGAAAATTTCAAACTAGGAGTAAGAAAGCAGTAAAATATAATTTTCCAGGACACGAATATGACATCTCTAAAGTTGTGAACACAATATATACATATTTATGTATACTATACATACATAAACCCATACATTCACTAGTGTCTTGTCTAGAATTAAAATACGGATATAAATTAAATCTTTGCTCCCTCTTTTATTTCCGGAAATAAATTTATTTAGTTCTTTTTACACCTTGGTAAACCATTACTCAGTGATAAACAATAGACTAACTATTAGTTATCAGTTTCATGTATCTCATACTATAATTACTAAATATAGCCCCTTAGATTTAGAATAGTGCAATGAATTGAAGTAAAGGCATGCACGCAAATTTTCTGTTTGTGCTTTACTGCTTAAAAAATAAATCTCATGTTGTTGGTAAGTATGTGTCACACCTATTTAACGGTTCATTTGTCAATTACTGTCAATTTGCCACATTACACTATTTACTAATAAGATGTACACAGTACTGAACCCCTTTCATGGAAGTTTGTTTACCTCTGTTAAATGACGGAATGGGTAATCAATTTAATTAAAAGAAACATCGAAGAAACATGTGATTTTCAACCTAAAGCACTTTGATATCGTTTTTTTTCTGAATACTGTTTAAGCAGCAAAAAAGTGAGCCTTAGCAAATTTTGAGTAGTACAGACTTACAAATATGAATATAACGATATGACAGCAAGGTGTTGTGAACCCACGTTACCTGAAAAGAGAAGATTAAATAAGCTCGTTAAGATCGACATTGACGTCCACACAATCTCCTGTAAAGTGACACAAATAGAAGCAAAATTTTTTACACTTGAAACGAAGATTACCTATACAGAAAAGAAATAAACTTAACTTGAAGAAAGCCGATCATTTGATAGTAAAGTATATGATGATGTCCGCGTAAACTATGGCTTGAACTACTACTCCTATGGAACTCGCAAATAAACGTGATGATTATAAAATATTCTGGCTCAAAAAATGATTTTAAATGTAAAGCTCATAAAGTAACGATACGTGAATACCACTGACCTACAAGGCGTCAGTGTTAGCTTAGAGAAGTATCAATTCATTTTTGGTTCATGTGGGCACTCAAGTGTTGCTGTCATGTTCCGGAGGTACGCGTTGGTCTTTTGCTCCATGTTGGAGATGAGGAACAGTCTTCTGAGACACTAGTTTGCAAAGGACTTAATCATGCGTTCTGTATCCGTCTGAAGCGTCAAGGTCTCGCAGCCGAAAATTGGGTCTGAGACTTCATGGGACTTGTAAAGCCTATTTATTGGAAAGCATGAAACTGATAGTGCTGATTGTCGACAAACTGCTCGGTCTGACAATCAATAAGGTTGCCATAAAATTCCTATTCGGATCTCAGTGGTACTGGTGCGATAATTGGACAGGGTTACTCCCAAGTACTTGAAGCTGTTTACCGCTTCCATCTTGTCGCCCTTTTTGGTGATTTCTGCTCTTGCGTAGTTCGTGCCGTTCGCCATGGTCTTCGACTTCTACCTGATGGCTTACAGTAAGTATGCTCCTTTTTTCTCAACGGCTCTGTTTGTAAAGTCTTGGAGTTCACTTCTGGTGTTCTTGAATGATTCGCAACAGCCCTTTATCGATGTTGAAACATTAGTTTCTCAATGGTTACTCTCCAGTTGATGATCTTTTACTCCGCTCAGCTCTTAAACGTTATGTGTAACATTTTACAGATGCATATTTCATGTAGTCTACCATGTGACTGACATATTTGATTTTACTTCTTATCGCCATATGGAAACATTTTCCTTTGCTTTGTATATATATATATACCACATTTATATCGCGCCCTTTTCATACTCGCGGGTGCGTTCAAAGTCGCTTTCCATGTTTTGCCCTGATCACTGGGTCACAAGTCGTCCGTTAACATAATTTCGAGTAATGAGCAAACACAATACAACACAATACAAACACAATACACACCACTTGCAATTGTAAAGATAATATCATAGGTTAACTGTTTTATTTTATATATCCTTGAATATTATCATATAATTAACGTTACCCTACAGTAGTATTTAATTACGCACGAAATGGTAAAACAATCAAACTGAGTAAACAACCATCTGCGGCTTTAGGCTTGATTATTTACAAAATCATATTGTGTTTATTTAATATTGTAAACGTAATTCGTCCTGATCCATTGCATGCGTTAAAATGCAAGCACATTAGTAAATAACACTTTTGAACTATATTATTCCCTTTTTCTTCAGTGGGACTATATGTAGTGGATATGGTGTCCGCCTAGCGATCGGGAGATCACGGACTCGATCCACACTGTGGGAGCGTTTTTACAATGTCCCGTATAGACATCAAGTACTGGTTCTAGTCACAGGAAACGGACTTGAAAGCGTTTCAAATAAACCTTAGGCTTTCTATGCAATCCAGCTTAAATAAATAGGTTAAAACTAAATCTTACAAAACAATGATTAGCCTTACTTTTGTCTGAATACATCTTTTTAACAATCCAATATAATTTATAAATAGTTATACTTATGATCCATATTTTATTTATTTAATATAATTATCCGAGATATACCATACCTACGCGGATACCATTTTGATGTTCCACCTATGTTTAACTATATTGCGATGTTTCTGAATTTCGTAAAAAGCTTACAATATTTAATATACACTGTACGTAAATATGTTATGTTTTGTAAATAATTATCGTCATTCAGACACTAACTTGTATCATTAAGCAATACTTATCTATTAAACTTTTCAAGTGTTTGCAAGTGTACTAGTTCCTTGTTAAGCTGTTAATTATAGGTTATTATAATCTGTCATATAGGTCAGAATAAGAATTGCCATTGCGAACGCAGCGATGGTTAGACAGAGCAGGTTGTAGACAAGCAGTTCAATCAGCTCTCCCACAATGTACATAATCTGCAAGTCTCTCTTTGTTTCCAGCCTACTGTACGAGTATGTCAAGTACTTGAATCTGGTTACCGCTTTCAGCATGTCGCCTTTTTTGATGATTTCTGCTCTTGCGTATAAGGGTGTCACGTTTAAACATTTAAACGGTCGCGTTTCGTGTTTTGCTGAAAAACGTTTACTAAAACAGTAAACGTTTAAACGACAGTCAATATCAATATAATAAATATTGGGTAGCCGACTAGCCGTACGAAGTATATCGATGATGAACTGCGAAATCCGGGTACCTGCGGTAAATCTGGGCTACCGAACTCGGCATTAATGTTTTTCTGATTGGTAAGCGGATGGCACAGCCATGAACTAAACTAACGGAAAATCTTCCATACTTTCCGAAAATCTTACAACTTGGAAACGAAACAGTGCATATGCCGCCATCTTGAAATATTTTAATGGATTGATTAGCAATGTAAAAAACACAGCGGTAGCATGTTGAAAAGCAATATTTTAACCAAATTATATATTGATTACGTTTTTGCTAGTTATTTTCTGCGGTCAACCGATATGCACATTTTATTCCATGTGCAAAATACGTGTCGTTTTCTGAAACAGTATTTTTCATCGATATTACATTGATTTCGACGTTCTTTAAGTTATTTTTTATAAAATGACGAATACACATGCGGTGATACGGATGATCTGTTTTATACTATTTTATGGTTTTAATATGACGTCATCGCGCGAATGGGATATGCACTGAATATTACTTCCGGAAATAACTATTTTCAGTTTGAAAATGCGATGGTACTGATGCTTTTTGAACGGACATAGGGTAACCGTTTATTTCATTTCGTTTAAACGTTTAGAAAAAAATGTAAACGTGACACCCTTACTTGCGTAGTTCCTGCCGTTTGCCTTGGTATTCGACTTATATTATCAACATGTCACTCGCATATGCGATTCCATTCGTTTATTTGTAATATGCCATTACTATTTATTGATGCGTGTTCAGCTTGTATTATGGGCCGAAGGACTGGAATTAAAAATGAAGCCGTTGTCATAGTTCCTGATGTGTATGCGTGTGCTTATGAGGGTCAGCTGTGTAATGCTAAAGTGTTCATAAATGCGTTTGAACAAATGATTCAGTCATGTTTAGTCATCGTATCAGTTGACAGAGCTGGTTGTTTATTTTAAAGTGATAACATAAACAAAGTACATGAATGAAGTGCTTTCGCAATACGCCTTATGTTTGGCCATGTAACTAATATTCCTTTATATTCAAATAATAATAATAAATAAAAAATAAATTAAATAATAAAACAGACTCAATATGTGAGCTCTTCTTAAAGAACCAGACGTTAACTAAAACCACAAGCTGAAAATCTGTTGTATTAGAAAAAGAGAATACATTGTGTTTTGCCATTTTGTGTTTTTATGATTTGTACAATTCCGCGCTAAATATCATTTTAACTAAGTTATTAATGTGATTTGAATGTCAAAAAGTTAAAGTTTACTGATCAAAGTCTAGCAAATTCTCTAACGCTGGTACAGTCAATTACGCAGGAACCTGTCGTCGGGGGCTGAACTCAGTAGACCATTGGACAGACTGACGGTGTGCCGTACGCTGTTAAGTCCCAGCCATGACGATGTGGGTTTCTAATGGAGCTCGTAATTCTCGACAACACTGGGATATAACAAAAATCTGGCAAGCATCGTGTTACAATGAAAAATTTAGTGGGAGGGTGGGTGGTAAATGTAACCTTGTAAACCAAAGCGCGACCTACCCTTTGATGCGACGAGCTAGTAAAAGACCGACAATTTGCACGGGCAGTGGCTTTGTACTTAGTGGACGAGTCTATGTGTTACAGTAGGATGTCCATGTGTTTATTCTTCAGCGAATAAACATTATTATTCAACGACAAACGCCAAACAGTTTAACTACGCAATTTATTATCATAATGGTTTGTCATAATAATGTCAAGGCTGGGATCAATTGTATTATACAGGTTCCCCCGAGAACGGCGGGAAATTTTAGAACATATTGTATCCCCCGTGACAAGCGGGAAGTGTGTTCGTGGAAACTATGCCAAAAAGGACCACGGCCGCAAGAAGTGGGCCTTCCGCCACCGGTGCGGACGTATTCTAGTGCTCTATTTCCGACGCCGGCAGCTCCGTTTGCGCGTGGCCGATGGTTTTATTACTGGTCTGCGCCCATTGCTTGTAGCGACTGTGCAACTTTAACACGACGTCTCTTGGCCATGGTGGCAGTATTAAACCATAAAAATAGCCTTGTTAATAAAAACAGAAAGCGAACAATGTAATAAACAATGATTTCAATGGAATGAAAAACTAAAGTAAACGTAGAATTTAATCTTTGCTAATACAAGTTAACAACACAAACCACTTAACAAGATAAATCGATCACCAGTGATACACGAACGGCTTTCTTATAAAACCATTAAAATAGTCTTGTTAATAAAAACGGAAAGCGAACAATCTTATAGGCAATAATTTAAAATTAAATATTGAATTGAAATTCATAAACTCATGTTAACAATTTAGAAAAATTATTCACTAAAAAACACGTGTCGTTTGAATTTTTAACAGTCATCTTGGGTGGGCCGGCTTATTCAATAGGCACAACCTCCACACAGATTTCATAAGTAAATGACGAAATAATTAGTTGAACTGTTCCATTTTTTAGTTAGTAAAGTGTTGAAAGAAAATATAAATTATAATTTCGTTTTTATAAGAGGTTATCACATGGATAAGTATGCATACTGCCCACCGTAACAACTCTACAGTCAGAAAAGCCTGAGACCAAAGGTTCGCGGGTTGCAATGAGTGTTGGAAATGCGAGTAAATGCCAGACCTCATGGTGTTGATAAACTTTGGTTAATTGCCTCTATTAAAGGCACTATAAAGGTGACAAATCCAATTATTATGCATATTAACTGGTCTAACTTTTACCGGATCTCAGTTGCTCTTGCATAAAAAATGCTTATAACACAGCTTAGGTGCAATGTTGTCAAGAATTATGAAAGATATACCCGTTTCATAATTGGAAGAAATGTTTACAACTTTGCAACCAACGTGATGAGTAGCCTCAGAGCGCTGTCGTATGCTAAATTAGCCGAAATAAAATTCAATTTTAATTCTATTTTAAACAATTTTTTATTAGCAGAAGGTAATTTATTCGATCACTACAAACGTTTAGGCCATTTAAAAGAGACCTACTTTGTGAGTGACACCGGAAAACGTTGAAAATCAGCGATATATTTTTGGTGACCTGAGTCACTTTTACTTTCACTTTCCCGAGTAAACAGCGATATAAATAAACTGATTGTTTTTAAACACAATTGACTTGGAGGTCACTGTATTTTGAGCTCAAACAAAGTTGTATTGCTCATTATTTTATGGTAATGTCCAATAGCATTTATATATTGTTTTTTGATAACTTTTATAAATAAAATATGATTTTTTTTTAATTAAAAAAATCGGTAAATAATTACGGATCGTCACCTTAATAGAGCCTTTAATTAGTTCAAAGGCTTATATGTTTACATTCCCAGTGAAATTTTAATACGGTTTAATAGAGAATTGTGTTTAAGATTAAATTTGAAATAGGTATAATTAAAAAAAATATGTTCGAACGTGTGAGTTTCTGACGTACTTTAATGGGAGGGGGGAGCAAGATTTTGTGACAGTTTTTGGCGGGGGGGGGGGGAGAGGGGAGTAAAAATGGTAAAAAAAGCGTGACATACTTTATGAACGGCCCCTTTGGAACATTGTGCTTCTCAGATATGTCTTAATTCTCCGAAGCGCAGAGAACGTCCTTTTGCGTGTGGCATTTGTATCTGGCATTGTCAGTAAGATTCGTATAAGTGCCGCATTATCTGAGTTGATCACCCGCAATGTAGATGGAAGCGTGACAGTCGGATCTGGTCATTGTATTGTTTAGAAAAGATTGACCGTACACCCTTGTCTTCGGGCTCCCTACGAGGGAATGGCAACGAATTTCACCAGATTATATAGATCTAAACTCATTTAGCTTCTTTAATTTTGTGTGTGGATATCTCATGAAAATGAATTGGCTCAAATAAATCATTAGGCTTTCTTTAAGTATTTTCGTGTATGTTATTCTTGGATTTGCAATAAACAATGAATACCTCAGATAGCAGACCGATGTTGGCCCAACTCCGGCATCACGTTTGCATGATGTTGGCGTTGGCATGCTAACGTTGGGCCAACGTTGGCCAAATATCGGTTGGCCAACTTAGGTTGACACATTCCGTGGTTATATCTGCCAATGTTGGGATTCATTATTTGCAGTATAATAGAAGATTAATGCTCAGTAGAAATGACAAGATTGGATTTTATAAAAAGATATGTATGAAAGGGTATGTCCCGAATTCGGGATTCCGTAGTTTGATATGTTGTGCAGATGGACACCATGATATGGCCCTTTTTTCGATTTTTTTAGTTTTAAGAGACAGGGTCAAAGGATTTTGATACAAGATGATCTGTCTCATACCTTCAATTGAACGTCAGGCAGAAATAAACATCTGCAGAAGCATTGCCGTTCTAGTTACGGTAGAACATTGCATTTCTTAGGTTCAGCTATAAGTAGGGGTTTATTGGACTATTCATTTCTTTCAATATGTGAACGAATGGCATATAGCATTTTTCATGTATTTTATTATTGAAACATAGCGATGATTATCATTTTATTCACTTTGATGTCTTTCATCGTTTTTTGGAAAAAATTCGTCTGCATCTTCCGTTATAAACATCCGGGAAAATGGAGTGTACGGTGGCTCGTTTGTACCATCGGAAAACAACGAAGTTAGAAACGGATAGAACTACCGGGATTTTATCACTTTTGCAACAGCATCAATTTTGTATTGAAAGTCGGCGTTTTTTTTTAAATAAGGAAGCATGATAAAATATGTCTGATCCAGAGGAGATAAAGCAACTCATCTCAGCCTTCTTTTCTCTTTTTTGTGTCAAAAAGTGGTCAGGCTATAGCCTGATCGGCCGACGGCCCACGACAGCCCTGTTTCGCTAAGTTGCCACAAAATTGTCGCTGTTATCTCAAATTCAGGTTTTGTTGAGGGGAAAATGTTTTTATGACAAATGCCAGATACACAAAATGTCGGGTAATATAAACTGATCACCAGTGATACACGAACAGCTTTCAAAATGTAAGCCGCTTTGAAAATGTCACAATACTTCACCAGTACACCACAAATAGTTGAAGTAGACTTTAGCTGTTTATTTATAGATTCAAATTTTGATGATCATACAGACAAGTGATCGATCTATCTTATTACTAATCTTACATTTAATCTTATACATAAATCCAAAATATAATTATATTTCCCAGAAACTATATGTACTAATTGTTTATATAATAAATATCAGTACGAAAAATATTGTGAATTATTTATAAACTTCGAAATGCATTTAAAATAATACTTCAGACGCGTGGTCAACCTATCTTGAATATAAGAACTCATAACTATATATAAATATGTAAACTTATTTTGATATACTAAAATTTACAATGCGACAAATACAATTTAAGAGGTGCTCATTTAAAAAGAGCTAAATAAAAATTACACAACCATTTTAAATACTAAAATGTACATGCGACAAAAACAATTATAGAGGTGCTCATTTGAAAAGAGTTAAATAAAAATTTCACAACCACGTACAACAATTTAATAATTCATAAATGAGTGACTTACTCGGATGATCGACCTGCACATTAAATGTAAACTTGTAAACCATAGCGCGACCTACCATGTGATCCGACGAGCTAGTAAAAGACCGACAATTTGCACGGGCAGTGGTTTTGTACTTAGTGGAAGAGTCTATGTGTTAAAGTAGACTGGGTAGGATGGGTTATAAAATTGGGGTTTGGGTTTCGGCGATCCATTAAGAAAATAGCGTTTGCGTTGAATAAGACAGTTTATTCTTGAGCGAGTAAACATTATTATTACATGCTATAATAACATCTAAAATAACCTCGGCAGCAATATAAAGAAGTGAAACTCCAGCTGATGGAGCAGTATTGAATTTTCATTAAAAACAATTAGTTGGTCCTTTATTTAAGGCAAGTGACCGATTGCCAAAACAGTACAAAACAGCACAATACAGCACAATACAAACCAACATAAACACAAAATATGAATAAAGCTGGGGTCACCGCCTTGGAACGGTCAATGCAAAGCATTGGGGGTTTAAACCTGTTTATAGAGCGCTCAACCTCACACTTGGCCCAGCAATATTCATAATACATTTAAGTGTAAATAAAATTTAACGTCGTAGCAGTGTAACTCAAATTAAACAATAATAAAAGGGAATTAAAACGCATTCAATTTAATTACTCAATTGCATTGAAGATACAAGAGTAACAGAATTACAACTTTTTGACGAACGATCAAATAAAACTATTAACAATTGTCAACTACATTCCTTCTTTATAGAAAAGATTTGAGAATATAGAATCATAGAGTTAATATCTCAGATAATCATCGCGCAAATACAGGAAGAAGCAGCAATAATGGGTGTAAAATATCCATATTACATAGCTTGGTTGTTTATGTGACTGCTAAACAAATTAAAAATAATTAAATCAAACAAGAAACGCCTATCAAAGAGAAAATATAAATAAAATGGAACGTTATAAACCCAATGACCTATGCATTTAGATTACAACTGGGAAAGTCGGTCGTATGACGTCACAAAAATCCATAATGACATAATGACGTGAACAAATTCCAAGGGCAGTACTAAATAAAAATATTAATGGGGCTGTGCTACTAATAAAACAAGTTTAGGTGATTTAATATTAAGAGGCAAATGAATAAAAATGGTAATTCCATTAAAGCGACATAATTGGAATCAAACAGTATATAGGTGTTTTGACAACTGAAGACAGAAATGATTTGATGTACGATTTGAGTCCAAATGTAGTTTACGTGCAGATTTGTTCATACGACACAATGACACAATTTCATTCAACAGTGGAAAATGCCTATAATTTAGTATTCATGCAGATTTGTTCATACAACACAATGACACAATTTTATTCAACAGTGAAAAATGCCTATAATATCACTAATGATTCCAAATTTTAAGGGAAGAAAGATATAGTGAATCGAAAACCATCAAACACGTGTTTTTAAGTACATAAGCATCGTATCCTTTTGATAAAAACAAGTTAATTAAATTGAAAAGTTTAATATGAACATTTGGTTTAACATATTTTAATTTGCGGACACGCTTCAAAACATCTCCGTAAAATGATGGATGGGAGATTCCATTATTTAAATGCCATTTTAAAGAATCATTATATTTTGAAATTAAATCACCATACTTAGAGTAAAATCTAGCAAATTTATTTCTTAGGTTATGATACAAAAAGCCTTGTTTCAGCAATTTTTTAGTTAATATTAGATTACGATCATTAAAATCTTTAATACACGAAAATGCTCTGGCATAAAGTACCAACTGCGAAATGTAAATACCATAGGAAGGTCCTTTAGGGATGTTGCCATCTAGAAACGGAAAATTCACAATTTCAAAGTTAAAATCGCCCCGTTTGTCGTATAAACTAGTTTTGATCAAATTATTATTAATAGTTAAATGTAAGTCTAAATACGCAGCGTCTGTATTGGATATACACGATCTATTTAAGTCTAGTTCTTTTGGGTAGATTTTGTGAATATATTGTTCAAATAATGGATTATCTAAATTAAGTATGTCATCAATGTACCTACTAGTAAGGTTAAAACAATAAATCAAATCTACTTGCTTAGTTTTAGATAATTCTAACATAAATTCGCTTTCATAACAATATAAAAAAAGGTCAGCTATAAGTGGCGCACAATTAGTACCCATAGGAACGCCAATAATTTGTTTAAATATTTTACCATTAAATTCAACAAACAAGTTATCCAAAAGAAAAGTAAGTGCTGCACAAAAGTCAAGACCAGTCCAAATGATGTAATTATCTAATATCTGATTAGTAAAAAAAGCTGTTTTAGTGTTTAAAGCTAGATACAAACATTTCTCTCTAGCAAAAGTTTTTTCAATCAAGAAACAAGTTTGTATTTTATTAAAGCGTGAGGAAGCGTTGTATATAGTGTCGAAAAATCATAAGTACTTACCTGTGACACCTTATATTTTTTATTTTCAATTTTATCAATAACTTCTAAGGTGTTTTTTATTGACCAAAATAGGTTAATATTACTATTTTCATAAACTTTATTACAAAATTTAGCTATATGATATCTAATAGCACTCAATGCAGATGTAAGATACACTGATAATTGTTTGGTGGTACAAGACACTGAATTAGCGATAAAACGACTTTTATATGGCGTCTTATGTAATTTAGGTATCCAGTGATGGCAATTTCTTGTCAGTAATATTGACTATTACATTTAACTTTATGCATTGGGCAATATGGTCGGTAATAATTTCATTAGGTTGCTTATTGTACTCACAATATGATGTAGTTTGTGAAAGTTCTTGTGAAATAGTTTGAACATAAAACACTCGTCATATTATGATAACAATATTAGCAGCCTTATCAGCAGGAACTAAGACGAATTTAGATTTTAAGTCTTCAAGCAATTTACAGAGATTTTGTTTATTAAATTTAGGTGAATGTGGTAGGGCCAAAGGATGTGTATCATAAAAACATATTTTATTCATGGCCATACTAAATATTTGTGTTTTCCAATCATTGAGTGCAGTAATTTCAGCATTTTCCTTCCTGCACCATTTAGTGCAATAATCATGTAAGGATGTTACGATATTCTTAATGCAGTCATCAAAATCAACAGGAATAGGCAGTCTGTACTTAGGGCCTCTGCGTAGCAAATTTCTAAGGTTTTTATTTTGAATGAAATTAAGGTCCCCAGTAATAACATGTCCAACTGGACCATATATATATTAAGAACTAGTACAGCCACATAATGTAGGACAATTTCTTATTACATTTATATCTGTGGAAATAGAATTATAATTAAAAACGATACTTCTTACAGGTTTACTATATTTGTAGCAAATAAGTGGTGATTCAGTATTGCGGAAATAAAGGGGAATCAACCGACGTACATTTTTATCATTGAATATTTTAGGAAGGTCAATTAAATCAAGACCTTTGTTACAAAACTCAATTTTGATACGATTTCTAGTTTTGTTGAGAACATTTTCAATGAAAGGTTTAAGATAGTAGTCAGTGAAAGATTCAATAATACAAGCACATTCATATAGAGGGTCAGATTGAAGTAAAATAAGTTTACATTCCTTATCAATATGCGCCAACGAAGAAACAGAAAGAGAGCAAAGTGCACTTAGTAATTTATGTTTACCCCCATTTTGTAATACTGTGTAGCAATCATTTAAAGAAAGCAGACGTTTAAATTTACGCCTTAAGTTACCATTTTTCCTAATGCCATGTGAACGTTTATTTCTTAGACGTTTACTAAACAGAGAAAATGAATAAATCGATTTATTTTTAGAAATTGTTCCAACATTTAGAATATTATCATTTAATCCAAGTGGGTAAGCTGATTGCAAACGTTTAATCCATTAAAATTCTGACATGCACCTTGCTTTTAATTGGCACTGACTTGAAGTACTATTTTTAAAAATAAGTTGCTCCACAGGTTGAATTGAAATATTTGTTACGCTATGACATGTTTTATTAAAGTGCTGGTAAATGAAGTTATAAAATTTATTGTTATTTTTAATTAAAAATAAATGTTCCCTAAAACGTGTTTTAAGTGATCTACCCGTCTGCCCAACGTTTTGCGCACCACAACAGGGTACATTTCAAGTAATAACATAAACCACATGCATAGAATTTCATGAGACATCGGATTTAATATTAACTGAAAATTTGCGGTTATTAACCGATGAAAGAATTAAAGAGGACATATTTAAAAACTTGCAACATAAACACTTCCTGGAGTTGCACTTATTTATTGTAGGATACCGATTACACGGAGCTAAATTACGCTGCGAACTAGAACCCAGCCGCATTGTACCTCCAATGAAAGATGTTCGAAGTAAACTTAATTTGACTGTAGGTTTAGAAAAAAGTAATTGTCTATAATTTAACGGCAAATGAATACTACGTGTAATCGGAATTCTCAATGGTGAGAGAACAACTTTCGGGTTTTTTGTAATCAATCTGTCCATAGGTTATTTATTTGGCGAAACCACCAATCTTATAATCACATTAATACACATTGCCAAGTCAACATACATAAAAGAGTAAGAGGCAGCTTGTCAGATAATGGTCTGTAAAGCAAGCCACCAGTTTCTATGTGTTATTGTATTCAGCTGTTTTATTTCAGGATAAAACGTCTACTATTCAGCATGAAAGCAACACTTTTATGGATCGTGATTGTTTCTGTCGCCGTTTCTATGGCGATAGCTCACCCATTTAGTAAGTGTTACATTATGTAGCTGTTTGCTAAGCATCGCATAAATATTACTCTGAAATGTCTCAATTTATTATGAATAGCGAAGCCATCTGAATATACATTGTGACATGTACCAAGTTGTTATATCGCTGCCTTTGCATGTAACTATTTCGTGATTGACAGCTGTTTTACCAGTTTAGATAAATTTAAGGGATAATGTCGCATCAATAAAACCCTATAGCGTCATTATCAATTTAACGTTATTTCACCAAAGTTAAGACGGGCATAGCTAATTATCCATTTAATTTTCCATATTAATTTTGGAACAATTTAACAATATTACAGAACATCCAAATTTATTGTTGTGATACAGTGAAGTGAAATATGTTTAGCCAATGTTATTTATTTATCAACGAGAGGAAATGTAAGAATTTGTGTAACTTCATAACAATACACTCGATTACACTGATATTGCGTCCGTATATCACGGTTAATTATTTAAAGGGCGTTGTATGAACAACGGGCAGCAATAAACTGAAATGCGTCGTTCAGTTAAGCCGACTGTTACTGGTGCCACTGTTCAGATGTTTTAGCATCTTGTCAAGAAAACTGTTTCTTCGTAAATTATAACCAATTCACGTTCATTAGTGATAAACACTTGTCATCATTCTATTTCTAAGTTGATATTTTAAGAACGTTGGCAATTTATTGTAAACAAAAAGGACATTAGCAAAACAACCGACCGGCCAAACCGTTATATACTGTCATGCAACATTTTTACAATAAATATCGTAATTAATCATGTCAATTATTTTACAAGAGTTATCCTGCCTTTTTAAAAAGAACCGTTAGCTTGAGTGTATGCATTTCACTACCTTTTAAAAAAAGGCCTTGCACATAACCGTTGTAGATTAACACTGGGAATATACGTTTTCGTTATTAATAACAAGTATTCAAGCTACGAAATATGTATATTAACTGTTTCATGGAAATGAGTTGTTTGTGAAAACAAGTTAACCAAACATACAGAAATCTGAAACTTAAACTAAAAGAACATACTTAATTAAATAATGCGTTTCTGGTATTAACCGTTGTCGTTTCTGGTTTAAGTCGGATACGTTTTCCAGAAAAGTTCGTTTTAGTATATGGAGAATTAATTGAATCGAATTCTTTTAGCAATCACATATTACGGAAGCAATTATATTTAAAATGACACACTTATGTTTAGTTTTTACAAAATAATGTTGGTTTGTTTTTATTGCCTTTAAGCCAGAGGTATAAACGAGAAGATCGGCAATTTCTATTCGAAGGCGGTGTGTTAAGGTGCGCGAATGTTCTTAGTAAAGATATCTAGTATGAAGTCACTACATGTAAAATGATAAAAAATCAACCATTATCATGGAGACGCATTTGAGACACACTTGAGTTAAATTATTCGCATCTTCGTAATAATGTTTGAGACTTCTTTACTCATTATCTTATGTTTACGAATAGTTATGTACTGTATAGTTCTTTTGGTCACTTATTTGCGATACACGACCTTAGATCTTCATACATTTTGCTTTCAACGTTATGGTTCTAGAATTGATTTCTTTTCTATTTTGAATTACAAGTTTGTATTCATCGAAAGTTTTGTGTTTTTAATAGTGTCATTTATGTCATATGTAATCGATCTGAAATAAAATTGGTTCATTCGTTTCGATGTTTCTGGTATATCATGATACCTGTAGCCTTATGCATTAGTGATTTTGGTCATCAATGCATTTAATAGCACGAATATAAGCGTGATGCTTCCTTCGGTTCTTTTGACATATTCGAGGTGTTGTCATATGGTTGTATTAAAATGACAAGCTGCTTTAAAAAAATTACAAATATGCATATGGACACGTTGAAGTTTGAAAAGTTGTTAAGAAATACTTGTTACTGCCCGTCGAAGTTTATATTAATGAAAGTAACACAAATCAGTATAAACATAAAAAATTCGCATGCATGAATGTCATTGAGAGATTAAAACATATGAAACCAAATCCAAGCAACTAAACCAAACCCAGAATTAAATACCGTTTGCCTGCTTTCAGTGTGCAAGTACGAAGGTCATTATCACCAGCCCGGCGCGGTTTTCAAATGTGCCGACGGCTGCCACGAATGTACGTGCGTCAGCTTATATGACGGATACACAGAGGTTGATTGCGAAGAATTGAAATGTATTATAGATTTCACCAATCCGTATCAGTGAGTGATCGTTGAGTTCATTTACGGCAATATATACCGTCTGTAATAAACAAGAGAAGCAAAATACATGTTTGGTTATTTAGTGTACTTATTTACTGAAATATACAATGCGTGACGACGTATATTTGTCTACTATTATGACATTCGCCATCTACGTCCTATCCGACTATTACGGCGAACGTAAATTAACGAAATCGAGTGAAGTGGTTGAATTAAAATACATAGGACGGAAACAATGTAGTAAGCCAAAAGTTTGAAAATATTATTATAATGGTAAATAACCTTCACTGAGAGTGAACAATATCGATAACATACAATCAGTATGTGACAATTACTCAAATAATGCGTGAGCTTGGAAGGTTATAGAAAAAATAAACGTTATCACAGTCAAAAACGTATTGTACTTCGCTTTAATTTCTCTAGATAAAGTACCCATCCAGAATAACATGATTCTGAAAACGACTGACCAGTGACTGAAATTATTGTTTTAATTTTGCGCTTTTCTCCGATTTGTTTAAGGGGTCTACTTAACATACAACACACGTACGTTTATGATCGCAACTATCAAAACAACTCGGTTTACTGAGTAAGGAACGTTACGAGCATTACGCTTGGTAATCGTTTCAAGAGTGACTACCAGTCGATTGGCTCCTGTTTGGCCGTATCCCTTGACAGGTGGTGCGGACAATACGCTTGGTAATTGTTTCAAGAGTGACAACCAGTCGATTGGCTCCTGTTTGGCCGTATCCCTTGACAGGTGGGGCGGACAAATGAAACACTCATTATACTGTTTTAAAGTGGAACTTATTAAAGCAAATATCAGATGTATACGTATATTTGAAAACGTTTAGTTTTGTCCTAATCTATTGATCCAACGTGGAACAGAAATTGAAACATTTTGCTACGCACTGCATTTGAAATCGAATCAGAATACAAATAACACAAATAAATCAATGTAAGTGCTTCTTAGAGAGCAGACTGTATAACCAAATGCGGGTATCCGTAACGCATAATTAGCATTATAGTCTTAACATTTATAAACAAGAGGGTCAGGAAGAACGAAGATCGTTCACCAGTGTAATGTATGGGTGAATTGATTTCCAAGTTGTTTAAAACATCATTAACCGTGCGCCTCGATAATGTTGTTTTTATACCGAAAAGGAAAGATTGTACAAAATGTATAAATCAAATGTAAGACCTTTAGAACTTAAAGAATCACAGAAAACATATTAACAAATATATTTTGCGACCCAAGTACGTCATATGAACAAACTATGAATAGGACCAATGAAACACGTGACACTTTAAAAAAAAACTTTAAGGTATTGTTTCGCATAAAGATGTACATGTTATCTGGATATGTAAGCGTATATCACTGACGACTACATGATACATTTGATTACAAATACAATATATAGGTTATGAGCTTTTCAGTTTAGGTGAAGATATAAAACAATCACATTACAGAGAAAGGGTAACCACCTTGCTGGAGTCGATTGTCAACCTAGGTTCATGCCTTGAAACAAATTGGTAAAGGACCAATATATGATTATATATATAATTATATAATCCTCTGGGTTTTGTGGTTGGAGAGAAAAGATTCAGTCTTTTTGCTACTTGTCCATTTCAACAATTTGTAAACAAATATATTTATCATGTGTACCATATAGGCATGCTTTGAAGAAATTTGGCAAAGGTCAACTGCATGATTCTGAGAAGTAAATACCTAAGCTCTCAACATTGTACATAGGGAAAAAAAGAGAGGTGTTATTCATTTTAAACACAAACATACATAAGTACACGGGCATTATTTGAAAACATAAAAGTTGACCATTTAACGGTGTTGAAAACCAAATACCAAACATCAGTGCCTTGTAGTGTCAACAAATACAATTGTGGTATAAGTGTTTTTTTAAACAAAAATTTACATTAAAATTTATTCCAACATATGTATCTCTTATTCTTTAAGTTTAACAGACTACTTTGTTCTACATTCCTTCCACTTTATATAAATAACGTAAAACATGGTACCCCCATGGCGGAGCAAATTTCATCTCTAAGGCAGTTGTGAACGAACATGTTACAAGGCCATATTACGATTTTACAAATACAATCCCAAACATCTGACATTGCAGTATCAAATATGATTTTTAAAATTGATTTACTACTGAAAGCCTTACAAAAAAAACTGCTAAGTCGACGTCGCCTTTTTTATTACAGTGGCGTAATTTGGTAATTACATCTAGGCCTTCAGAATTATGTCTTAGACACAAGATACATCAACAATTTTGAACTAATGGCATAACTTGACCACAACGGTTCAGGCCCACTATTTGATGTAGGTACGATGATGTTTCAAGTCCGTGCGCATTAATCACGTGCGCAAATAATGCGATCAGTTTTTATAAAAGGCACGTGTATGATACTAAAATTATAGAGGGTCACAACACGATATACCGACTATTAAACATCTGTTGTATGGTTTCATAGAATAATATTTACGAAATTTCTTTATCTGATATATATTTCAGCTCCGACGACATACACAAATATCGTAGCGGTATGACGGGAACAACTTTAAAAAAGGTGCATTCAAGGTTCGTTCATGTGATGTTATATCACATTATATCAACAGTTTAGGAGGAGATGTCGTTTAAAAAAATGTTACCCAGAACGCATATCGCACGACTCACAACGCACGGCGATCATAAAGCGATTCGAAAAGCTCATGTGCGGTGTTCATTGAAGAACTCAACAATTGAAATTAATGTCACCATATGGATTGTATTATGTAACCATGCATTTCTACATTTTGTGTTGATCTTACATATGGTCAGTGTACGTTACCCATGACACATATTTTTAAATCACCTGAGCAAAACTATACTATTTTGGAGTTTCAACCAATAGGGGATTCGTATAATGAAGTTGCGCCGTTAAATGTGTACATTTTAAGCACACCAGCTTAAACATTACTCCGCGGTTAAAGAGCGCTTGGTTACATCGCTTAAAGATTGCATTATCAGACATCGGGCATTCGTGTTCACATTTTAATCGGGATGACACTGTCAGGCGATTTAAAACACCAAGCCGTTTTACTACAACGAATATATATTGCAGCTGCTAACAACACTGTTAAAACTATAACGAAATTATATACTTAATACAGCTTTTATTTGAAAATTTGTGACTTAACTGTTACGGTTTATCTATATGTGACGTTTTACTTACATGCATGCTGTAAGGGAAGGGCTAAATGGACATAAACTTCACTGTATTTTTATATAAACCTTTTTTTCTAGAATTGATCACAAAACCATCCCTATTGAAAACATGAATGCCAAAACGAGGAGCGTATATCGAATATTACCAAATAATAAGTGTCCTTGTAAATATCCAAAATCTATTAAACGGTTATTAGAAAGGTATAAAAAGACTAGTATACAAAGAAATATGTTTCATCTAGAAAATATCCTAAACTATCAAATGAGCGATGCATTTATAGCAAAATGTCAAACAAACTAGTTGTACAAAAGATCGCAAATATGTTTTATCAACATCATATATATAAAAGCTAAACAATCAAAGCCTGTGAAGACTGAACTATTAAAATATTGAAGATATAGAAGATATTTGTTCATGTCAGTGTAAGATCGTATGTTATTTCACGAGTGATCATAGAAAATATATTTTCACAAGTGGCGCATGTCACAAGTGGATCTATGATCACGAGAGAAATAACAAATGATCTTACACTGACATGAACACAATTTCTGTTTCTTTTATTCCCCTTTTTCAAGAAAATAATTAACAGCTGTTTCCCTTTTGCTGAAAAGTTACCCTTTCTCGGAGTGTGTTAGAATCTGTGAAATGTCGATTTTAATTCACTCGTGATCATAGAATATATATATATATATTTATATATATATATATATATATATATATATATATATATATATATATATATATATATATATATATATAAATAGAAATAGGAGTTCGGAAAATGTGTTCTTTTCACCGATAAAAATAACATTTTGGTCTTTTCACTGCTGTTCTTTCACTGCCGAAATGTCTTATTTTATCATTAGGTATAAAAGATAAAAATTGTTACCGCTTTTTGAAGCGTCAAATCGTTTATATGAATAATAGTTAAAGGAATAGTAAACGTATAAGACACCAATTGTGCTATTTAACTGTATGGTCCAAACACTAAAGTTTAAGAAATAATAAACATACAATTCGAAAAACTATATAAAATTCAAAATGGAATCATGATTATATAATTTAGTAATTTACTACATGGCATAATAAATTATTCTGTACCGGAGAATACCTGTACAAGTAAGGCGATCTCTGATTATCTGCTTATACTACAATGTTCAAAAATATAGAGATATCACATAACAAAGTGGCTAAGCCAAAGTTATAATTTCGTATTAGAAATAAGGTATTTATTATTGGTAAACATGCATGCACAAATAAATGATCATGCATTAGGTTTCAAATCTTAATATGTAACAGTGCAGTGTCGCTTTAACATTAACCATTACAACAGCTATATCAAATGCTTGCCAGAAATGTCTGATACTTTAAATAAACCGCGGATTGTATCCATTAATGTAACAGCGATCGAGTCTAGTTGAAAAAGTATATATATTCTGAAGTTAAAGTATGTGTTCGTTGTAATAGCTGTAATAGCACGATAATACAGTTTATAAAAATCAGTGAAAATCCATTTAACAATGAACTAACGACAGTGGTATGCTGCTCTAGACCCTTTGTTTGGGAATATTGTAGACTACAGAGGCATAGTTTAAATATATCTTGCTATTTAAGTCCAAATCACAAAACGTTTTAGACCACCACACAGGTCCGGATAATTTTAAACACGGAGACATAATTTCATCAAACTAAACAAATGACCTCTTTTTGATATAACATACCAAATATTACAGCTATAGACAGTGTCGTTCAACTTTACTTAATAAGTCTATATTTTTAATAAGACAATAGGAGCCGGGTTATTTTAGGTCTTTGATTGAATGTTACAATTCGGAGGAACTGTGTAGAGTACAAACATGTTATGTTACATACTAAATAGTGACGCTACGGCGCTAGTTGTTGCACACAATATTTTTTGTATATTTCCACATTAAACATATGACCACTAGGTCGTTGTCACCTTTCACCTGAAGAACATTATTAAAATATGCTTTGTAAAATACCTGTAGACGATGTTGCATACCAAATACCAAGCATTGTCTGGACTTTGTGGTTTCAGACAAGAATAAGGCAATTTATTCCGATAATAATAAATTTTATGATTAATGCAATTCAGCTGTTTCGTCGTTTATTTGTTTACATATCACTTTAGGAAATTTCGGTTTTCATTTTCAAATGTTATCGACGGGTTTGATGCTTATCATGTTCCATAATAAGAATTTACAGACCATATTAAAACCAGTCGGATCAGTTCACATCCGACACCGAGTGTCTAAAACGCAAAAGAAAGTTTCTTGGTCTTTTGCAATTCCCGCCCAGCCAACCCAGCTTGCTCCTTTGTGCATTGTATTCAATAAGATTACTGTGTTCTGCCAGTGTTATTTTGTATTGCATAAGACATGCAAATGCAAGCATGTATGAATATGTCTCAAACTTAATGTTCATGTTCAACAATCCTTGTTTCTTACTGTTGCATTTTTGTTGTTTTATGTTATACTGTTCATGCATACGTTGACACAACTCCTTGCCTGAAATTTATTATAATATTTGGAGTTATAGTTTTTGTCAATTATATGCTAACACCATAAACAGATTGCTGCTTAAGTTTTATTGTTACAGAACCCAGACATACCGTTTGTAAGACTGGCCTGTGCAGAGCAGTGGTGACGTACCGAGGCTCCATAACAAGTTCCATCACACACAGCGAGTGGAAAAGACCTCTATCCGCATGTGGCCATACCAAAACACCAAGAACGACGAATCTTCTCCAACATGGTAACCGGTATACCCGTGGAGCAGCCTTTACAAGTGTTTTCAACGCGGGCCTGATCATGCCTCGGTGTTCGATGAATATGATAAAAGTCATCACCTGCGTTTTCTAACCTTAAAAGGCCTTCACTTATTTCAAACATTCTCTATATCCAGGAAGCTCACTTGGTCCCATCGGACCAGACATTCCACCGTGTGTGAACTATTGCAAAATACTTGTTGGATTTTTGGTGGACTTTTGTTACAATTTGTTATTTACTCTAAACCAGCTAATTCCTATGTGGGGTTTTTCCACCACTTGCCTCACCTAAAAATGTTAATAACTTTAACGTTCGTAATCGGGGTGAACGGCAAAACATTTGTTTTTTCTGCATTGTGTTTTTTTAAGTGTGATTGATTTTTTGCAATATGTTTTTATTCTAAATCAGTTAATTCCTATGTCGGGATCCCTCAGTACTTACCTCACCTAAAAGTGTTAATAACTTAAACGTTCTTAATCTTGATGAACTGCAAAGCATTCATGACTTTTAAATTGTATTGTCTAAGTGTAATTTGTATTTTACTTGTACACCTCCTCCCCCTTCAGGTCTGTTATGTGCTGCTGAGAGTAATTAATTTATGGGAAGGGATTTCCATTATTTCATATTGTCCATCCAGCTTTTTTATGACGGCCTCGACGTTGACCTCTCTGTGCTCTGGATAACAATATTGCACAGAGAGTCCTGCCTGGTGACGTGCCAAACCAAGAAAGCTTTCGTCTGTTGACAGTCGCCGGTAAGGGCTCTTGTGGGCCAACAAGTGTTGCAGTCATATTATCCTGAAATGAATTACCTAAACACTAACAAACAGTAATTGGTTGCTTAGAATATACGCCATAAGTGTAATTACACAAACATGTTATCTTGTGAAAATGTTGCAACAATAAACAATTTTAGCTGACTGATTATTGATGCCATAAAACTCCGTCGTTTGACGGTCGCCGGTAGGGGTTCTTGTGGGCTAACACGTGTTGCAGTCATGTTGCAGACGTATTACTCTGAAAAAAAAAAACACATACACACTCACAAACAGAAATTGGTTGCTGAGAATATACACAATAAGTGAAATTTTAACTGACTAATCACTAGGGATGGAAACGAATACTGAAAATGATATTCGAATATTCGATGTTTAAACCTTATATTAAAATGTCCGAATATGTTATCGTTTTGAGCAGCGTATTATGTCATATTGCCACTGATACCACTATTTATCGTATCATATGTGCAGCTTTGAAAAACTTGGTAGAGTTATACTTTTAGAAAAAAAAGATTATTGTATTCTTTACTTAAAATAAATTCTGTTTGTCTTTATAAGATATAAGATGTTTCCGGAAACCATATAACATATAACCATAATTCTATTTTATTTCAATACTTCTATTTGATTCGGATCACTTCCCATCGATAATATTTAAAATGCTTTTGTTTTTGCTATTTATTTCTGGAATTAAAAACAAGGGCGATTTAATTGGTTAATATTTGAGTAACTTAATCCTGATTAAATACTTATTGATTGAATATGTAATATAATATATGGGTAAAGCTTTCAAAACAAATATGTCATCCGTCCCGATCTCGGTGGGACAGTCCCGCTTTGGGCTATTTGGCCCGGCGCCCTGATACGAGACAATTAGTCCCGACATTGGTATAACGCCACGTGTTTTCTATAAATTTACATAACTTTCCCTTTTAAAGGTCTGTCTTTCTACAACTTACTACGACTTATCCCTTTATTGCCCTTTATTACCTTATATACTTCTACTACTCGAGTTCACCAGTGTTATTTTTGACACCTTATCAGCGATTCATCGGCAAATCATTGATTGTGTCAGGCATTCACACCATGGTGATGTATGATATGGGCCACTATTTGCTATTAATAGACGTGTCGAACTGAAATAGCCCACTGGGGCCTAATAAAGTCAAAAGATACTGTTTATTAACCACCTGAGCATATCAGACCAGTCAAAACTCAGATTTTGTATATCAAACAAGTTGAATGCTTATCGATACACATTTGTATTTCATATTACCTTATTTTCATTTTCGACTGCTTATCATAAAATAGTTAGTACATATTGCATCAATATAAATTTAAAGTAAATTGCGATTGGTCTCTCTCCACATACACTCCTGTTTGCCAATTATCATCTCGTTCATTGATGGCAGCTGTTATCTAAACAATAATTTATACAAGAAAGTCGAATGCACTAAGCCCAAACTGCGACTTTGTACATGCACTTATAACTTTTCATAAGTATCTTTGCATAAAAATAGAATATTCAAATATGAATATTGCATTCGAATATTCGACCGATTTTCGAATATTCGGATATTCGATCCCATCTCTTATTAGTAATTACTGAAGTCATAGAACGCCATATATTTGATTATTAAAGAACGAATATTATTTGTGTACAATATGCAATTTACATGAAGTCTAGTCATCAAATATATATATCTGAGTCGTTCAAACTATTCAAATGAAACACTGTATTTTAACTTTGTTGCTTTTTGGTGTTACTGAAATCAACACATACATTTGTTGTTTTGTTTACTTTGGTCGTCAACAAAATCCTAAAACGACATTATTGGAAACAAGAGCTTGCATATCTTTTATGTTCGCACCCTTGTTTTGTTCGGTGGACGCTTTCAGGGACTTTTTAATTTGTTCAAACTTATTAGTGAACCTGCCGTTCTCTTACATGTTAATTATAGTTAAAATAATTGATATTTAAATACATGTATTTGTTTTCAATAAAATGCCAGTAGAAGATTTTAAGTTGTACCAGTTAGCTTTTTGTAATCTGTTTGTACTACAAATGTACATGAATAAGCCAGTACTACTATTTACAGTAGTGTAAATATTATTATTAAACAAATCCCGAAATACAATAAGATCATACAACGAAGGTAACGATTGCCCTATATTTCATTTTCATATATTGTCAAGCCGCATTTGATATGAAAAACATGATCGAAACCATAAATACAAATGTAGTTTTGAACGAATTTAATAATTAAATATTCATTAAAAACTCAATATAACAAACAAATGAAAGTCCACAAGATCTATCAGTAGAGAAATTATTGTTTTTATCCACAACTAATAATGTCAAGCATTTGTGCAAAACAAATTCTATTTACTTTAGAATAAGCGCATCAGGATTATAGAAAAATAAAGTAAGGATTTTCATATGTCAATTTTTTTTAACTTATATGTACATGTACTTATACGCAAGTGGATTTTCTTTATATAAGCCAAATATTCCTTAGCCATTGTTGGATAATTTAGAACAGTAAAACACCTTATTATAGGAGTCGCAAGATAACATACATAAGACTGAATGTCTCAAAGCAGCGACGGAATCAGTTCAAAATGATGCATTATGCAGAAAATCGTGTTCGAGTATTTCATCAATACCATTAACTCGATTTAATTACATTCTAAAGGATGACGTTTTCCGCAATAGAGGACGCGAAAGCGTTATCGTTGTGGTACCTACACCTGGGTCAAACGGATCCTTACAACTGAAGAGGAATTTCTCTGAAAAGTAGAATGAAAAATTGTTTTAAACATCATTTTGTCAAAGTTTCTATTAAATCGCAGGTCAGTTTACAATTACGTTCTTTTACATGTTAGAACGTATTTTTTCAAATGCTTTTACAGTAGGTTGGTAGATTGTGTGCTCATTGTATTAACTATGCACGTGACAACGATAGGCTAATGCACCGTAAATGTTTTTACTTTATGTATAGATTAGGTTTGGGGTTAATTGAGTAGCATATGTGTAGCTATGTTCATATTCTTTTCTCGCTTGTGCGTCTTTTATCGCACAATAACAAAAGGCGCACCTTACAAAACAAGGGGATGTTAATAGCATTAATGTATTTTACTTACTTTTAAACGAGTTGCCCCTCTTTCAGATGAACAAGGGTATTTTAACAGAACAATCTTTATCTGACAACATTTGTACTTTGTATTGAGACGAGCAATCGATTTATTCCGATACAGCAAGAGTTTTACAATAATTTATTACTATTTTATAGGGATGGCAAACCAAAGCAAATCCGTCACCGGTTAACCTGTTTTGATATTGGAGCGGTTAACCGGTAAACGGACTGTCTTTGTACCACATAAATAAAAAAAACATCCGAAAAACGTATACGTTTACAAAGACCTATACAATATGTATTGTATAGGTCGTTGACATTTATAAACAATTACATGTATATGAAAATATACTCTGTCTTGTTGATTGTCTTGCAGCCTAATTACTAGTGCGTTGTGAGAAATCCAGGCATGTTCGCACAGTGTCGTCCATGATTAGCCTGTGCAGTCCGCAAAGGCTAATCAGGGACGAAATTTCAACACACACTGGCTTTTTGTTAAGCAGATACGTTTCTTTGATTTTCGTTTATTAATTGTGTCTTTGTTATTATACCGTAGCTCTGTAACCGATGTTCAAATCTAGCCATTAAAGGCTTTTAATGACACACCAGATAATGTGAACATCTGCGATGACCCTTTTAAATTACACAATAGTATGATATTGGTCACAGGGGTATGATGCAATTGTGGTTATAATAATACTTAACTGCAGTGACATGCTGCTGATGTTGGTACTGCTGCTAATGATGATAATATTGATAATCATGACACTGCTGATATTGATGATAATTAGGAAAAAGAAAAGGAGAACAATCATGATGATATATAAATGCAACTTATTTTTATTTATAATAGTTGACTTTCGAAGTTGCGATAACACCAAAGTGCAGTGCTATACTTAACTATGGCATTGGCTATATTCGAGTACACAAACGTACTGAGTATTATATGATCCGAGTCATGCGAAAATGGGTCTTATTCGACATAAGTAGCTCAAGAGCAATTAACGCATTCGTTTGGTCTTGCCAAAAACTACACTGTACGCCAATGAGACCACGAGACCTTGCGTGACTGCGCAGGCTGCTCTGAAGCAACGCTGGCCGCATATAGCATAGGGCCCATTTTCATTTGACGACGTTTAATTAGGATTGTTAGGGGAACGAATACTTTTGAATGCACGTATTGCCTTACATGAAAAGAGAATGAGTCACGTTATGACAAGTCACATTACATTAAATATACGCAATATTTATTATAAAATCACTGGCCCGAACATTTAAGTTTTCCCAACAGGGTTTCGTGTTTTCGAAACGCGTAAACATTCTTAAAAGCGTGATATTTGGTATTCAGCGTTAGTCCGTTTGCTAATGGCATAGTACATGAAACGTGACTTTGATCAAGGGATAATAAATAATAAATGAAGCGTGTTTATCTTAATGGGATAATATATTATGCTAGTTAAAAACATCTTATTTTATTCTTTTCGCTCTCTCACAATTTTTGTGCATGTAATAATAAATGAAGCGGTTTTACGCTTCGGGAATAATAAAACAAAACGTGGTAATGTTAATGGGATACCAAGTGAATTTGTTTACTTGCGCGAGTTATTGAAATGGCTCTGCTTGACTGAGTTTTAAATATGTTGGTTTTGATTTAGACTCCACCGAGCGCATTGAAGGATGTCATTATTTTGTTGTACGGGGGTTTGGTTAGCTGCGTCAAGTTAATTTTTTTAGCAACGCCGTGTTTAATATATTATCCGTACTACATATACAAAAGTATATAACCAGACATAACAACATAACGAAACGTTTAAATAGTTTCTGATGAACTTCAATAGTTTCTATCAAGAGTTCCAGTGCTCACATTAACATAAACAAACGGTGGGACGAACATATCCGACACTAACTATTCAAGATTACTATCACCTTTAGGTCAATCACTACATTAATTCTGTTGTAGTCTATCTTTGTTTCTCATACACATGAAAACAATCACTGGTGTGTGCTGATTAAAAAGGAAAAGGTGCTAACGATTTGAGCATTTATTGCGTTAAACAAAAGAATGCGTTTTCTGCAAGAGTAACCGAATATTATTTTGTAATCGGTTAACCTCCTTAAGAAACGGATAACCGGTTAACTAGCCATCTATATAACATATATGAATGCTCTTCATTCCTACACTTGATGTATAAACAGTAAACCATAGACTAGCCCCAAAGTCTAAATAGTATATTAATGATATCGGTATTTCATTTAATGTTGCATTATGCGTAGTAATATTATTTAAAACAGATTAACTCAATAGTGAAGCCTTTAGTTATGTTCGAATCTTACATTTGTGATTTTGAATGGCCCAAACGATGAACGCGTTATAAAAACATGTAAGTGTCAATATCGCTGTTTATGAATGTCATGTAGGGTGCTGAGTAAGTTAGGGATAGATACTTGTTCATTTACTATATAAAGAATATAATGCAACAATAAATTTAGCTAATGGTGGGTTGCACCATAGATCTTTACATGAACCGATACTCTAATACAGTATTACTCATTTTCCTTTACTTATATGCATTAAATACAATCATATTTTTTCACGTTTTCCTGTGTGTTTCTTTTCCAATATTGCTCTCTGTTCTCCTACTGCTGTGTTACCATATAGTGTATATATTCGTTTTTCGTGTTTACTATGTATACATCCAGTCAGTGTAGAAAATACAGCCTTTGAGTATCGAATATATATACAGCTCATTCCCTTTAACGTAAAATGCTGGTCCTGACATGTTTATCATTTGTGCATGTTTCATTTCAAAATTTGTTCAAGCCTAGCCTTGAGGTCTGTTTTAACCTCGATGCGCTGCACTAACCGCATCAACTGGTTTATCCAAACATTAGATATGTTGATGTCTTATGCTGTAAAATACGCATAATTGATTGTAATAATATTGTATCCACAGACACCTTTTTTAAGTTTCCTTCCTATATGAATTAACCCAAATTTGCACAGTATTTGACGTTTTATTCTTTCAAACAACAAACGTATCTTGTAATAAAGTGGACTTTATTAAAATTATTATTCAACCAAACTTGTATTGTATAATATCTTCAAAAAATCCGAAATATAGACTTTTTTTACATGCGATTGTATATTTGGTTTGGATGGTTCATTCTGTTGTTCAGCCAGAGTAACATCAATAGTACAACAACTAAGCCTTGCATAAGACATATAATAATGACTTGCTTACTTGTTACAGATGCTCCTCATGATACTGTTCCTAAGCATCTTCATTTATACCTTTGAAAGATTTTATTTTACCTAACCTGGTTAAAGTTGAACCTATTTGTAATCATGTATGCATGTTGTTTTGTATGCTATAGGTATTTCCCACGTTTTTGTTAAGATAAATTATCATCATGTTTATCTGCAGATTTCAACTGTTTGTATACAAATATATTGTTAGTTCTCATTTGAATTTAGCTTTTGAGATTTATAAAAAAAATACAACATAATGTAAGGGTGCGAGCTTAACGGCAATATGTACAAAGTCCGCGTCAGTTTCATGGATGCCAATGGCTGCACGTTAATGCTCTATCATTCCAAATCAACGGAACAAAAACACGTTTCAAACGAATTTAAACATTCAAATTCGTTACAAAATGCGTAACACAATATTGTGTTTTCAGACGGTGCCCCGCATGCACGTTACTAAGCCTCTGAAAAATATCCAAAGCAAGTGACACCTTGAAATAAATATGCAATGCTTCAAATTAAGGACAAGATATAACCATAACTTACCTTAATTATTAAAAGAAGCGTAGACGATGTTAATAATATTGGCATTTACGGCATGATATTATCATAAGATTTCCACTTTATACCTGGGCTAATTGCTGTTTATGACTGGCACTAATAAGAATCTAGCTTGTGACGCTTTTGCCCTGTTCATAGCGGAAATGTCCAAAATAAATAATTATATACGTTCATTCACACCTATCTGCGTCAATGACGAGTTTAATATTTGTTTTAAATCTTATCTAAAATAAAATTAGAGTTAATATGTATTCAGGTAATCAAAGATGTACAATTTTCTTAATAAATTATTGTTAGTCGCGTTTATTGTATTAAGCAGTTAACAATCGTGAATAAAGCTGAAGTCGCTTCAGAAATTTCATGAAATGACTGACGTCATATTTCAGTCAAATTGTTGCACAGATTTACAGTAACAAATATATATTGAAAGGTACAACCTATTTTCATATTACACATATACCTACAATTTCTATTGCTTCTCGAGTAACACTCGTAAAGTGACATGTTCATTGTGTTCAACTATTTACCACATGTAAATAGACTTGGTGTTGCACCCATTCGTATTTAAACTAGACGTTATGAAAGGCTTATAGAAGAAAATAGAACATGCCCATTTTGTTCATGTGAAAATGTAGAAAATGAACTTCATGTTATACTTGAATGTCAAATATTTAATGACTTAAGAGATAGTTTACTTTCGATGGATATTGTATGCAATTCTGAGTTTCCAAACTTATCAAGAATAGATCAATTTGTTATGCTGTTCTCAAATAGAGACTTGATTAGACAATGTGCCAAAACCTGTCATGCAATTTTAAAAAGACGACAATTTTTACTTGTAGATAATGTCATTATGTTTTAGTGTAATATAAAATGTTATTTTATGTTAATGTAGAAATTAAGTGCTAATCAATTCAACACTGATCTGATCAGGAACGATATTTGATATTTTTATGTATTTTATGTGCGCGCTAGTGCTACAATTTACTGCAATCAGTGTTTTAACCTTGATTATTTTATGGCAGTTTTTTATAGAAAGAAAAGCACTTATTTTCTATCTCTTAGTATTGTAAATAGTGATAATAGAATGATTTTATATATAATTATATACAAACGTTTGCAATATCTCATAGAGCTCAACACCATGAGCGGTTATATACATAGTGTTTGAATGTGAATATTTATCACTGTTATAAATATGTAATGTATGTATATAAATGAGAATAAAGAATGAAACTGTATTTTTGTCACATTTTTGTAAGTTCGAAGAGGTTCATTGGTTGTGAAGAAGACTTTCCGGTTGTGTTCTCGAAATTTGCGTTTTTCATCTTAACACATTACAATGATCGCTGTGATTAATATCATATAAGCATATGCACCCACGTTAATCGCGTGCGACAGAAGCAAAACGAATTTGGACTGAAACTGTTATAATAAAATAGTTAAGTTCAGGTTACATTTACCAACAGTTATTAAGATATTTTGATATAAACGTGTGTAAAATTTCACACGTGTTATCTTTCCTTCAAAGGTTAACGCAGACAAGGTGATAATTTTAATCCGTTTAGAACTTGACCTGCACAAAAATATGTAGTTTCCACATAACCGATTTAGTTTTTACCCTATCAAGACCAATGACTTAAATCAAGAGTTTATGCAAATGATTTTTACAAAATATTACGAGGTTTAAACTACGAAAACAAAATATATGAGAGTAAATAATTGTGATGCATCTGTAGGCTAAATAAGTTTACCGGCGATGTTTGTGTTTTACCAGCTGTTAAATGGCTTCCCTAGCGCAATAATAAAACAGAAATGTCTGGTTTTATTGCTCGCACAAATGCTTGCAATATAATGTTTCGTATTTTTTGTTTTCAAATGTGTATTCACTGAAAATGTGCACGAAGTTCTTCTGTATTGTAGTAACTTATGGTTTGCATTATTATTTTGAACGTCTGGTCTGAATATTTACAATAAACTGTTATTTAATTTCAAATGCATGCAATGATTGACGCTTATGTTATTATTATGTGTATATTTATTTTTTCAGGCGACGATATACAATATTCATTATGAAATCAATTTTTGTAAATCTCATTATAATGTCGTTTGACAAATTGGTAATGGCGGAAGAGAGTTCGTTGTTCATGATAAATAGAGATAAAAATGCATTTAAAACAGGTTATAATATAGATGCTAGTTGGTACATATACCTAGGTAATTCGAATATCATTGTGAATATTGCAGAAAGTATTTTGATTATTTTTTATTAGGATGTACAATTATGCTTTGTGCACCACCGCCAACTGAAGGTGAAGTTTATCGTGAAATAAAAACATGGTAATAGGTATATGTTCCCATTCCTTTAAACTTCGAGATTCGTTTATGAATGCATCATAAAAAATGTTGCGCTTGTATACGATACAATATGCGTTACAAGGCTTCTAAAATACTCATAATAGCACATGTAATGAGATAATTTTTCAATTTTCCAAGATGTCAACAAAAGGTTGACTTTTTCATTATTGAAATATGTTAAATATTTAAATTTATATACTTGAAATGTGTTTATAAAATGATTATATTTATGTTTTAAATATATAAAACAATGTTTATGTAAAGAATTAATACGTTAATTATTATACATATCCTGTTGTTGTTTTATATAAATCATCACATCTCAATCGATATAAACTAGGTTCATCTGAATGTAATGCTATGCACACAGCTGCTCGCTGAAAGAACTGATAGTTGATGGGAATACGTATGAGTTATAAGTATGAGATACAAACCAGGCATATCTACGGTCCATTATCATTAATAAATGCCACATATCCGCACTATTAATCAGGTGCACAGATCGCTGTGAATTAATACAGAAAATATAGTTCAACATTAAACTATATTTTGGCATGCGTGCCAATGCCCTGTACCCTCGAGATGACTGATTAACATTATTACAAAAACGCAAGTTTGGAATAATAAGGGCCTATATAATTGTAACCCTTTGAGTATGACGTATGACTTCAGAATGTGCAATGTCGATATGATACGTAAAATATATGACTGTTATAACCTTTTTTAAATTCTTATATTGGTAAGTTTAACTTAATTTTAATAGCTATAATGCAAATAATGTCATCGTAAACAACGTCGTAAACGCAATAAAATTTAAGTGAACATTAACAATAAAAGTCAAGGGTCGAAACAGTCAATTTATTTCTTAAGTGTACTTTGTTTATATATATATATATATATATATATTTATATATATATATATATATATAGATATATATATATATATATATATATATATATATATATATATATATATATATATATATATAGATATATATATATATATATATATATATATATATATATATATATATATATATATATATAGATAGATATATATAAGCGAAGCAAGATATAGAAAAAAAAACTCTTTCCCGACGAATATAGCAAACGATAATTCGATATTTACCGATTATTTCGATTTCTGGTATGTTCGAATATAACGATTAAGCAATAAATCAATGTACGGTACTGATTTATACTGATTCGCCGCTAAAAGTGTATTTGGAAAGGTACATAGAAAGAATGATGTTCACATATACATTTGTAAAACAAACTGCTGATTAAAAAATATTCATCATGGTAAAGCAGTCCTAGGGTATACGAATAGGAATATGACCACTAATTTACCAACGTTTTACCAACAATTTTGTATTTGGACCTTTTAAACAATATGTATATTCCTATATTAAGTAAGTATTCCATCGCTAAGTCGTTCGACCAGGATTACCAAAGTAGCTGCATCTTTGGAACCAATGTCTTTCATACTCTTTAGAAATTTGTGTAGGTACATATCTTCTAGGCTTATTCAATCATAGATTCCGTCATACCTAATCATAAAATGGCAATATTTTCCTCCTCAGTATATATAACGTAAACAACAACCTCTTGGAGTTAAAGTCAACGCCATGACTGTAGTTAGTTCATGTTTTATCAATAATTGACATGCTGAGAACGTGAATTGGTCATGCAAATATATGTCGGTAAGTACTAAATTAAAGTAACCAATATAACATTTAACCGTTAATATATAATAATAAATTCGAAACAGGACATATTTTCTTAACAAAAAAAACAACAACAACAACTTATAGTATTAAATATTTTGTATACAGATTGCAGTTGAGGTACATTTTATGACTGTGTCAGTTCATCTTACGGATAATCTGGTAGATGAAACAAATAATTCCAAAGTAATCAAATATTACCTATTGTTAGGGTTGAAATGTTTATTTTTTTTTGCATTGTATCGAGAAATGATTTTTGCACATTTTTGCTAAATATACCTAGTTATGCAATAATTACTACTTCGGTTTGTTATTACAATGGGTGTTCCTAGTGAATCTGTTGAATACAAATCATCATGTCGCTCGTTATAAATAAATATACCGTGTATATGTAAAATGCCATTTACCATGATTGATGCATGTTATGCTTGTATTATGCGTGTGTCAATCAGAGCCAGCTGTGTATGCTAGAATTGCAATAAATGCGTTTGTCAATATGTTTTGTAATGTTAAGTCAAGTTTCAGTTTCCCCATTTAGAGTCGACTCTTTATTGTCCAGTGAATCACTAGGGAATAGTACATGCCTGAAGTGTTCGCCAACATTACGGTGCCCATTGGTTGTTATTTTAAAAGCTATACTAATAAAACCTGAAACTCCTTATCCCGAGAAGAGTGCAGAACACTGAAGCTATTTGTTTTTTGTTTGTAGTGCGTCCGCCGACAGCATTCTAAATAATGAACTGAAAACATGTTAAATTTAGCAAAACACAATTATAATACAGGTTATATGATTCTTGCAAGTTCTATATCATCCTGCCCTATTTCGTGTTGTAGGTCAACTTATCTTTATTCAATAAGTCGTATAACTTACTGTTCATTGACTATATGTAACCAAACAGACTCATTATGTACACAAATTTGAGAATATTCGTAAAAAAACCACGTTCTGAAAATATGCAAGAGTAATTGCATTTTATTAACCATCCCGCATTTGAGTTATTTGTACAATATGGCACAAAATGTATCTCGTTTATATGACATATACTGATTAGTTATGTAAGACTGCTCTCGGGCTTGATAACAAAAATCCTACTTATATTAATGTTTCACTTGAGGAACAAATAGGCATCGGAGACATGTGAGCGTTTCCTATAAATACTGTCGAAACAGTCAAATATTACTGCTTTTAACACATTACTGATAGAAGTGATAGTAGTGACAGAGGTAAGTGGTAATGTTACTTGTGTAAATTACATATACTATTAGCATACCAATACATGTATTGAAGTGGCTGTTAGTTTAAATTATAACCCAGGTTATAAAAACAAACAACATTTACATCTTATCCGTTTCTAAAGGACAATATACATTTTTTACCGTTACATAAATGTTATAATATAATTAATAATGAACTATATTGAATTGTACAAAACGTATTTCGAAAACACTTGCTATTTAGTTGTATTGTTTATAGCATTTATGAATTTATCCATGCATACGTTTGCCAATAGTTTCATAATATAATATAATCTATTAATACTCTCGGAAGTGAGCTACCAGTTTCTATGTGTTATTGCAGTTAGTTTTTTTATTTAAGGATAAGACATCCACTTTTCATCATGAAAGCAACACTCTTATGGATCGTGATTGTTTCTGTCGTCGTTTCTCTGACGATAGCTGAAGAGGGTAAGTGTGACATTATGTAGAATCTTCCTAAATAACGCATGAATATCACATGAGCATCACTCGATTTATAATGAATAACTGAGCCATTTAAATACATAGTATGACATGTTTCAAGCTGCTATATATCGCAGCCTTACATTTTCCTATTCCGTGATTGTTACTTGTACTGTTAATTTACAAGTTTAGATACATTTAAGGGATAAAGCAATAAAACACGATACCGTTATTATTATTAATATTACGTTATTCCACCAAAGTTGAGACCGGCTTAGCTAATTATCTATTTAATTTTGCATATTAATTTAAAAACAAATTAAACGTATTATAGAAAATCTTCCAAATGCCTTGTTTGTTCCAATCAATTATACGATTTGATGAATAGATTGAAATGTGCACAATAAAATCAAATATATTAATATATCAACAAGAGGAAATGTAAAAAATATTGTTACTTCATACACTCGATTATAATGATATTGCGTCTGTATATCACAGTTGATTATGTGCAGGGCTTAGTATGAACAACTGGCAAATATACACTAAAAATGCGTCGTACAGTTAAGCCGACATTAACAGGTGCACCTGTAGCTATGCTTTGATTAGTTGCACGCTAATGGGTGGATGTGAGGGAGTTCAGTTGATAAGAAATTAAAAAGATTTAAAAGATACGTTATTCAAAGGCGATTTGTAAGATTATACATTTGACATAGAAATACATATACAAATGACGACATTTGTAAAAAAAAGAATGATAGTCATTTTCAAATAAATCATATGTTTGGAAAAAAAGTACGCTGAAACGCTTTGAATCGAAACAGTAGTGTTGTAGAAAAAATCAGGCAATTCATAAATGAACGCGGTTCGAAAGCAAAAGTTAACGGGAACGTCCAGATTTAAGCATCATGTCAAGAAAATTGTTTATTTATCAACTATAATAAATTCACGTATACTAGTGATGAACAATTGTCAACATTTTATTTCTTAGTGTATATTTAAGAACTTTAACAATGTATATATGACACACAAGAACAGAAGCAATACAACCCATCAGCCAAAGATAACCTGCATACTGACAACAAGATTGTTTCGCAATTGCAAGTTTTCATGTGTGTAAGCTAAACATATAAGTAGCAACTTAAGTTCCACTATCACCGTTATTTATTTTTTCCAACATTTTTACAATCTATACCGTAATTCATCATGTCAATTACTTAAAAAGAGTAATACTGAATTTTTGTTGAAGAGGAACCGAGCCTAGACGTTTGTATTTGTTTGGTTAGATTGACACGTGTATGCAATTAACTACCTTTGTTAACACAGGTTCTGAGCATAATCGGTGCAGGTTATCACTGCAAATATACGATTTCGTTATTGATGACAAGTATGCAGCTACGAAATAAGTATCCTAATTGTTTCATGGACATGAGTTTTTGTGAAAACAAATTAACTACGAATACAGAATTGTGGAACTTAAACTAAAAGAACATACTTAAATAAGTAAATTGTTTCAAGTACTGTCCGTTTTCATTTCTTGTTTAAGTCGGATACTTTTCCTGTACAATTCGTTTTAGTTCAGCTCCTTGGTATATGGAGACTTCATTCAATGGAATTATTTTATCAATCACATATAACGATAATCAATTATAACTAATCTTTAGTTTCTACATAATAATGTTGGTTTGTAGTTATTGTATTTAAGCCAGAGTATATACAAGAAGCTTGTCATTATCTGTTCGAAGTCGGTGAGTTTTGATGCGCGAATGTTCTTAGTTTTTAAACTATCACTAGTATGAAGCGACTAAAATGATGCGAAAGAAAATCATTATCATGGAGACGCACTTGAGTTAAATTATTCGCATGTTGGTAATAATGGTTGCCACTCTTTTACTCCTATTCATATTTTGTGTTTTACGTACAAATTTGTACTGTATAGTTCATTTGGTCACTAATTTGCGATATACGACCTTAGATTTTTATACTCTTCGCTTTCAACGTCTTGGTTCAGGAATCGCTTTCTTTTCAATTTTGAATTAAAAGTTTGTATTCTTCGCATGTTTTGCGTTTTGAATTGTGCAATGAGCGTCATAAGTAATTGTTCTTAAAAAAAGGAGTTGTGGATTGGTTCATTCGTTCGATGTCTCTGGTTTACATGATACATGCAGCTTTATGCGTAAGTAATTTAGACGTGTATGCATTTAATAGAATTTGAGGTGATGTCATATGATTGTATTAAAACAACTAGCTAATTTTGAAACATTACAAATATGAATATGGACACTTTTCAGTTTATAACATTTGTTAAGAAATAAATGTTTCTGCCCGTCGAAGTTTATGTTAAGGCAAGTAACACAAATCAGTATAAACATAAACACTTCGAGTATTCGCATGCCTGAATGTCATTGAGGGATTAAAACTTATTAAACGCAATTCAAACTATTTAACCAAACCCAGAATTAACGAATGTCTGCATGTTTTCAGAATGCGAGGCCAATGGCAAGTTATACGCCCCCGGCGAAGTTTTCATAGATTGGTTAGATGACGTCTGCCAGGAATGTGCATGCGACCGATTCGGCCTAGCATCGCCTTGCATCAAAGTGCCAGAAAGCGTCATACGGTCATACTGCCCATCACTCTAAACTGATCGCTGAGTGTATTACAGTAAAATATACCGTCTTTAATAAACAAAAGAAGCAAGATACAGTTTTTTAGTGTACTTGATAACTGAAATGCGTGACGACGTATAGTTGTTTACTATAATGACATTCATGGCGAATATAACATCGAATTTAATTTAAAAACTCGAGTTAAGTGGTTAATTTAAAATGCATTGGACTAAAACAATATAGTAAAAATTACTTCAAAATATTATTATAATGGAAAATAACCTTTACTGAGAGTGAACAATATAGATAACATACAATCAGTATGTGACAATTACTCAAATAATGCGTGAGGTTGGAAGGTTATAGATAAAGTAAACATTATCAGAGTCGAAAACGCTGTACTTAACTTTAATTTCTCTAGATAAAATACCCTTCCAGAATAAAATGATTCTGAAAACGACTGACCAGTGACTGAAATTTTTGTTTTAATTTTACATTTTTGTCAAATTTGTTTAAGGGTTTACTTAACATTCAACAAACGTACGTTTATGATCGCATATATAAAAACAACTCGGTGTACTAAAAACGGAACAATATGAGCATTACGCTTGGTAATTGTTTCAAGAGTGACTATCAGCCGAGTTCCTCCTGTTTGGTCGTATCCCTTGAAAGGTGGTGTGGACAAATGCAATGCTCATATCATCTTTTAACTTATTAAAGCAAATATCCTCCGTATACTTAAATTTGAACACTCTTACTTTGTCCCAAACTAATGATCAAACGGGAAAGAGAAATGGAAACATTTTGCTTCGCATTGAATCCGAATAAAAATAACACAAATATAACAATGTAAGCGCTTCTTAAATAACAGATTAATATCACTAAAACGGGAGCATGTCGTCAATTTTTAATACAATATTAACACAAAATTAGCATGCATTATAGTGTTAACATATATAAACAAGAAAGTCGATATGAACAAAGATCGTTTACCAGTATTATGTTTGGGAGAATAGCGTTCGAAGTTGATTTGCGTACAAACACATCATTAACCGTGTGCCTCGATAAAATATTTTAACCGAAATGGTACGACTTTTACAAAATGTATAAACCAAAGCAAGAGCTTTGGAACTTAGAGAATCACAGAAAAAATATTAACAAATATATATTCCCCTCCCAGGTGCGTAATATAAACTAATTATGAAGAGTACCGATAATAAATGTGATACTTTTAAGTACCGCAGAAAGGTTTACAGTTTATCCGGTTATTAAAGAGAATATCAAAGATTTAACACATATGGTATTGTCCAATCTGTTTTAAGGGTGATCGTTTGAATAAGAATATTGCTTGATACATTTGATTACAAATAATATATGTAGGTTATCAGATTTACAGTTAATTGAAGATATAAAACAATCACATTACAGGGAAAGGGTAACCACGAGGTGGGGGCGATTGTCAACCTAGGTTCATGCATTGAAACAACATGGTAAACGACCAATATATGATATTATATAATTATATAATCATCTGGGTCTTGCGGACCGAGAGAAAAAAATTCAGTCATGTTGCTACTTTTCCATATAAACAATATGCAAACAATGATATTTCTCAGTTATACACTTGAGGCATGCTTTGAAGCAATTTGGAACAGGTAAACTACACGATCCAGAGAAGCAAATACATACGCTCTCTACATTGTAAATTGGGCAAAAGAGAGGTATTATTCATTTTCAACACTAACACACAAAAACGTACCGCCAGGGCGGGGACAATATTACGGACATTATTTGAACAAGCCTAAAAGTTGATCATTTTACGGTGTTGAAAACCAAATACCTAACATCAGTGCCTTGGAATGTCAACAAATACAATTTTTTAACCAACCAAACAACAATTTGGGCGAATTAACCAGCGTTGAACCCAGATACATAATTTGGGAATACTCTGTTAAGGAAAAACTACATTATGATTTATTCCAACATATGAATCTCTCAATATTTTGTGGAACATACTACTTTGTTGTAGAGTCCACTATATATAAATAATGGAAACATGGTACCCTTATAGCGGAGCAAATTTTATCACTAGGACATTTTTTGAACCAACATTTTACAGGGCCACATTTCGATTTTACACATTAAAAACCTAACATCTAACAATGCAGTTTAAATTATGATTTATTTATTTGTTAGGCTAATGAAGTATTTCAAAACCATACAACTGCTATGTCGATTTCGTCTTTTTTGTAACTGTGTCGTAATTTGGGAATCACATCTAGGCTCTCAGAATTGAAGCGTTTTGTTTATTGCCACAAACAATGGAAAAAAGATACATCAAATCGATGCCAATTTTGAACCAATGGCATTTCTTGACCACACTGGTTTAGGTCCACTATTTGATGTAGCATACAAAATTAGAAAGCTTTCGGTTTATAAAACGATGATGTTTAAAAGTTATTTTTTATGAAAGTGCGTATTAATCACGTGTCAAAATAATACAATCAGTTCTGATTGAGGGAACATGTATTAAAAAAAGTTATAAAGGGCCACAATTCGATAAACCACACCAAATATTAAACATCTGTTGTATGGTATCATAGAATAATATTTATGAAAATCTCTTATATCTATTTGAGCTCCGACGACATACACAAACATCGTAACGGAATAACAGGAACAACTTAAAATAAGTTCATTTAAGGTTTTTTCATGTAATGTTTAATAACATTTTATCAACAGTTTAGGAGGAGATGTCATTAAAAAGTTCACCAGAACGCATATTGCACGACTCACGACGCAAGACGATTGAAAAGCGATTCGAAAAGCTCATGTGCGATGTGCATGCAAGACCTCAATAATTGCAATTATTGTCATCCTATGGATTTAAATATGTAACCATGTATTTAAACATGTTGTTTTAATCTTACATATAGTCTATGTACGTTACCCAAGACCACATATTGTTAAATCACCTGAGCAAAATTATAATATTGTGCAGTTTCAACCAATACAGGATTCGTAAAATGAAATTGCGCCGTTAATGGGTCAATTTTAAGCACGCCAGAATACAATTTGCTTCGCGGTAACGGAGCGTTAGGTTACATTGGTTAAATATTGCATTAAACAAAATCGGCAATTCGTTTTTTCATTTTAATCGGGATAACATTATAAGGCGCTTTAAACCACCAAGCCATTTTACTATCAAGAACATTTGTTTTAGCTGCTCATATATAAGCAATACCTTCATACAAAATTGTTAAAGGTATTCCCAATCCAAGTCTTTGTTTAACCAGTTCCTACCATCGCCGGACCAGTTGTGATTCTAGAGGCATATTTTGAACAAAATGTTATAGAGAAACACAAATCGATGCTTCACGAGAACCATGGGACTTGCGGTTTTATGCAAGAATGCGTTTAAAGGTTAACCAATGTGGGGGGGGGGGGGAGGGCATAATTCTAACAATCTTGGTTGATGACCACTCGTCGATGTTACGAACATATACCAAACCTATTGGTGAGGATTCAGTGGCGGGACGAATTTTTATCCCCAGCGGCATGATTTCATCATACTAGTTTCACAACGGCATGTTACATAATCTTTGAGCCTTGCTGTTGCAGAGAACGACAGTTTAACTATGTGCATATAAATGAAACAAATACCTCTAAGTCGGGGCTAGATATTAGCCCAATTGACATTATTTCAAGACATGCAGTGGACAAGGCTAGATACAAAATAGGAAATCTCTACGCATTAACGTTTCAGAGTAGACGATTTTAAAAATGTGTACTGTAGACACATAAGACCAAAAAGAAATATCCTGGCCGGGTCCACTTTTGACACCATAGGTCATGCATTTAACAATATTGGTAGGTGACTATTATGGGGTTTTAAATGCCAAATGTTTAACCTTTGGAGAATATGTCTTATGTGCTATTTAACTTTAACGATCAGACCAGAAGCCGAGGACAAATGTCCGTACAGTGAAGGTGAAGGAGGCAGTGCAAAGTATGAAAGCAGGAAAAATTACCGGATTGGACAACGTTCCTTAGGAAATAATTTCTCAATGATGAAAGGCAATTACTGCAATAATGACGGCACTATGCAATAAGAACTGGGAGGAGAAGCGGTCGCCCCGTCTCTGCTCACCCTCTACCGAAACAAGGAAGCTTTGCGAGAATTACCGCGCCATCAGTCTTACCTTTTCCTTAAAATGATAATGCAAGACCCACCCTCAGACCACCCCACCTTGATATCTATCGGTAGAAGACTCATCTCTACCTTGAGATTCGCTGATGACATAGACTTCAAGGGTGACTTCATAAGTGAACTCCAAGACCTCACTAAAATACTCAATGCACGGCCGTTAATCATGGGCGCCACCTCTATTTTGCGATGCATTAATAAATGAACCAATGCTACTTCCAAGAAGGCGCTAAGGACTAAGATCAGAACTGTTTGACATTTAACGGACAGTTCTTCAGTGGGAATAAGTTTTATATCGTTTTACAACTTATTTCGTATTGTTTAAAAAAATTAATTCATCCACATATGTACATACACATACAATCACAAACCAATTGGGAACATGAGGACATTTATGAGTTGTGGCATGGTGGAGTTTTATAAAGCAAATCGACATCTGTTGCCTGTGTGACGAGTACATTTCCACCCGATTAATTCGCGTTAGACATCAACGATTGCGATTCACATATACAAATTGCAAAATTTTATGGGGGCTAACTTTCGTTAAGTTGCAATTTGTAACAAATCTTTTGAAAACGGCTATAAAACTTTTTCTGAAAATTTAAATGTTTATGAACTAGAACGTTATCTACACGTTTACATATGTTAAATATATGTGAACAATTTATATTTTTGTGTTGCGGTGTTAATTATTTTTTCTGGGTAACAGCTCACCACAATCTTGTTAGATAGAACAAATAACCCAGTTACGCTTTAACTCAATAAATAAAGACAATATTATTGCGTTTAAATCTCATATTACATATCTATACTGTAAAAAGTAATACATTTGAGTTGAGGGCGGGTCGTTTTCGTATCTGACGGGTAATTATGAATGCATCGGTGTTACGGTCGATTGTTCATACCTGGAGAGTATAGGATCATAAGACTTCACTTGAACAAATAGGCGAACACTTTCAGTCTAAATCTACGGTAATGTTTTAAAATACAGCCACACATAACACAATAATTGATAATAAATATAATTTAATGTAAACCTCCATTTAAATAATATGATACATTATTACTATTTACTATTTGCATTCCTTCTATGTGTTTTTGAATTTACATTTATCGTGCAAGGACTTGTTTATAATATAAAGGGCTTGACCCGAATGACTCAAACACTGAAATAACATATTCTTTTCACCTGAGCACATTATGTTGAAGGTGAACAATTATATCATATCGAATTAACAAACCGATCCCAGGCATAAAGTCAGTATTTGGAAACCGATATACTTTGATTTTGCGTTCAGTCGGAACAGAAAAAGGAATTATGTTATTATTACGTTTAAACCTATTTATTTAAGTTCGATGTTATAGAAAGCCTAAGGCTTATTTGAAACGCTTTCAAATCCATTTCTTCGGACTAGAACAAGTATTTGGTATCTATGGGAAAGGTCTTAAAAGCGCTCCCACAATGGGGATCGAACCCGTGACCTCCCGGTCGTACCATATCCATTATGCCACGACGAACCTTATGCAAGCACGACTCTGGTCATAGATGTTGTCTTTTTAAGAACGTATCCCAACATACGAGCGGGATTAATTGTTGTTAATTAACGTAATGTATGTACTGCTTTATTATTGTTTATACGGAATATACATTATTTAAATGTACCGTTTCAAACAAAAACATTTGGTCTTTAACAGTATAAGGTTAGTTGTTTGCTCTTTTGTCCGTGTAACCAAATACATAACGTAAATTAAGTGATACGTCAACGATGCATGGAATGAAATATTGTAAAAATAACGGTATTATTTTGACGTCATGACATTTTTATTTTTGTCAACGTTTAGTCATTGTTTTACGTCTAGTTTTTACACAGACAGACAGACAGACAGACAGACAGACAGACAGACAGACAGACAGACAGACAGACAGACAGACAGACAGACAGACAGACAGACAGACAGACAGACAGACAGACAGACAGACAGACAGACAGACAGACAGACAGACAGACAGACAGACAGACAGACAGACAGACAGACAGACAGACAGACAGACAGACAGACAGACAGACAGACAGACAGACAGACAGACAGACAGACAGACAGACAGACAGACAGACAGACAGACAGACAGACAGACAGACAGACAGACAGACAGACAGACAGACAGACAGACAGACAGACAGACAGACAGACAGACAGACAGGCAGGCAGGCAGGCAGGCAGGCAGGCAGACAGACAGACAGACAGACAGACAGACAGACAGACAGACAGACAAACGGACAGACGGACGGACGGACGGGCGGGCGGGCGGTTGGGAAGGCAGACAGACAGACAGACAGACAGACAGACAGACAGACAGACAGACAGACAGACAGACAGACAGACAGACAGACAGGCAGACAAGCCTTGTTGCTACCCCTATCTGATGTTTTCCTCTTTATACACATTTCAATATTTACACAATTTATAATGATTTATACCGTCAAATAAATAAATTAATAGTTAATTTCCTTATCACCTTCCCCAAATTAAGACTTCATTGATTTTTATTCAAATTGTTGTTGTGTGAACTATTTTTGTTAACTATATTGCCATAATATATGTTTCAGGTTTCATGTTTCATGTGACATTTGCACCAAAATAACGATATGTTCTGTTCTGTTCATCACATAATGCAGTTATATTAAAAAATACAAATACAAATAAGCACAATATGTGGCAAGAACACGGTTGCTCTATTGAGGGATGATGAATTCTATTAAACAGTATTATCTAGGATCGTTTTTGTTATAACCAAAGCTTCTTAAATATATCTACATACGTTTAAAATTGTTTTATATATCACATGAAAAAAACAACCTGTGGACTTTATGCACATATGGATTAATATAAAATATACGGCTAATATAATTTTTCTTAAATCAATGTAACAGCGGCGTGTGCATATAATATGGTATTCGTCTTCTAAAACAACGGAATTACAACATAAACAATAGCGCTTATTTCGTGGACTTTGGTACTGAGTATATATATGCCAGTTTGGATTCTCAACTGGTGTCTGCAGAGACTCTTAATCAACAAAACTAGACGCAAACGTCTTGGAGGTAAATCTGAATATTTTGTGTATCAAAAAGAGAATTTATCAACTGTATACATGTCTTATAAAGTACTGTTATTGATATTCCCATAACACTCTTGTCTAAAATTGTCAAAATGGCTACATTTGAACCCTCAAACAAAACTATTTACGTGCACATCGTTTAAATTATCAAATACGTGCTTTACCAACCACATGTTGTTGGTTAAATTAAAACTTCCAGAATAATTCAACACCGTGGCTAAACACTTTATGTTATCAACAACGAAGATAGTATTACCATTGTATGACAAATTCTCGTTATATTTTAATTTTCATCTTTTTCGAAAAATCACTATTTCAGTGTTTGCAGTTTTAACATTCAACCCCAAGCATTGCAGTATATATATTATTTATTAATATGTGATTGGAATCCAGCATGCTACTTGTTTAAAATAGCCATGTTATCAGTGAATAGTTTATATATTTTGACACGTCACAATCCATTTCAACGCAAATCCATACACCATGATTGAAATACTTGTAATTTGGGGACAGATCATTTTTTATTTGCTAAATAGTCGGTAATTGTTGAGTCATGTTGCAACGGCTACTGCACCACCTACATTAAGATCGGCTCAATTAGCATACAGTTTTAAGAACGAGTGAAGGAGAACAAATTTCTCTTGTATATACATATGTCTAAATTCCCAAAAAGGTTTTAATTGTGCGTCTACCATGGAATTTTATATGATTTGCATACACATTTATAGTTTTGTTTGGTTTTGTTTTGCGCTCGTTGGTTTGCTTGTTGAATATAAACATCGTTTCCGTCAAGTATATCATCACTATATATACCAAGTTAAAACAATATGGGCGTTCTCATTTGTGCAGTTAAGAAATTGCGATGCTCTTATTATTGAGTTTGGTCTAAGCAGCAGATTCATTGACATTCCTTGTAAATTAATAATTTGATCTCAATTTTCAGAAAACATCCCATACCATTTAATTTATCATGCAGACCGTGTGAGCTACGTCGATTGTTAATGATCGATACAATTTATTTGCATTGTTTACTTAAAAAAATGCAAGTCTGATTTAATTAAACGCCGCAAAAAAGAACGAAATTGTTATTTGCTTTCTCGTTCAACATACTAGCAATAACAAAAGATTATAGTAGTTCAGTGTATTTGCATATCTCGTTTAAGTCATTACTTTCTTTGTATTATTAATACTCCATTTTGCAAATAGAGCTTTCGTTCTTCGTTTTTTTGCCTTGTTTCCGTGTCAATATTGCATGGGCTATTAATAAACGTAAACCTTACCATCGAGTATAAGTAATTAAGTGATGTAGTATACTTAATTTAAGTGAATTATTTAACGGATTCTGTGCACGTGTATTTGATTATTTTTCGGAAATAGGTCTCACCGTTTTTGTTCATAGTGCTTTTATCATGACCTCTGAAAGAAATACGTGACCGAAACAAGAAGCAAATGTTGAGGACAAGCGACGTTTATTCACAGCAAATGTATGCCGACTAAGACATGGTAAATATACATAAATGAGTGTTTTTAGCATCACTACGATGCCATAATTTATCTGGTTAATTCAAAGATTAATGTTTGCATTTGAAGAAGACAAAGTGTGGAATTGATTTAATTTTAAACAATTTATCCGGGTTTCCTCTTTACTTTTTTTCTCATATTATACAAATTTAATATTTTATATGACCTCGTTTAACACTTTAATCGAAACATGATAGTAGTTTAATACTATTGTCTATTGTTCGGTGTATAATGAAACTGAGCATGGTTTCGGTTGAAATAATGGCTTTAAAGTTAAAATGGGAAACTGAAGGAGCGTGTGTCTATCGACTGACTTATTTTCGCTTAATGATTCATTATGCTTGACAATATCATATTAATCATAACTGACAAACTGCTAACCAGATACTTCAAAGTAAATGGCGAACATGTTTTCGATGATGTGATTGCCACCCTCGTAACCATCATTATCATCATCATCATCATCATCATCATCATCATCATCATCATCATCATCATCATCATCATCATCATCATCATCATCATCATCATCATCATCATCATCATCATCATCATCATCATCATCATCATCATCATCATCACCATCATCATCATCATCATCATCATCATCATCATCATCATATTATTATTATTATTATTCATCTTCTTCTTCTTCATCATCATAATCATCATCATTTTCATCATCAAAAAAATAATCATCATCGACAACATCACCATCTTCAGTTTTACCCGTATAAGCAGCCTAGTCATCAACACCGTAATTGCCATCACTATAATTATATAATTCTTAAATCATCGTCGGCATCACCATTACCATCGTTAGCATCATCGCCAATATCATAACCACCGTCATCATCATTTTCATAATTGTCCGTATTATGAGCATCAATATCAGCAGCAACGGCTATTTGTGTAGTTTTATATGCCTCTGTATAAAGTAAGAATATATCCTTTAAACTAGTAATTTCACGAAATTGCTGAACGATTCAGGTTTGTCGTGAAATAACTGTTTTAGTAAGAACTTCATGAAATGCCTTTTTTTCAGGTTCTTCGTGAAATTACTGAACATTGGGACACAAGTTAATAGAGTTTGACTAGAGGCCTTAAATATGATTCAAGAATTGTGTGAAATGTCCTGGTTGTATTGTAACGAATACATATTTATATTGCTTTCTGTTCAAAAGTGAATTCAGTTGTAAACGTGATAAACACATGCTGTAAACACACATTGATTATTTTTTGTTGTTTCGTTTTTTTGAATTGTGTATATGATCTTATAGTAGGGTAGAAGTTCAAATAAATCGCCTCCCAATGTTTGATGTTTATTTATTTCCAAGAGTATAAATTCTTGTATATATGTAAATAGATATAACAGAATACAGAAACCTAAAAACACACACAAAATAACACAATTAACATATGCCACAACCTTCTAAACATAAATACATGTACAATATTTCAAAGTTGTTCAATTCATGTTCATTGCAGAAATTATATAATTGCAAAATACAAACAATAAAAAACACACCAGGTTGGAAGAAAAAAACGCAGTCATATTAGATTGAAACAAGTATGTCTTTCGACAGCCTAGAAGCAAAGGAAAGCATGGCCAGTAAGTTTGCACTGAATTGTACTAGGTTTTTGGAACTGACTAATAACAATCTTGTATTACATAACAGTACATGGCTGGACGCACGCAGGCCAAGGGACTGAATAACTCAAGAGATGTAAATGGACACATACAAGACAAGGGACGTACGCATTTTACATGAAAAATAAACACATATAGTAACACTTACCTATTCTACATAAATATTGACATAACAGCCTCGTCATGAGAAAATGGGCTGTATGTCAAATGCGGCAGCGTAGCTCCTGACCAGGCTGCGGGGATGTGCAGGTCTGTATGGAGTTAATCTGCTCGCATATGGCATAAGACCCATTTTCGCATGACGCGGGTCATATTGATTAGTCTGTATGTGTGACTTTATAACAATAAAGATTGATGTCTTGGGCTACTAAAATGCATTACGTGTGATCAAGAAAGACATTTTTTAAACAATTTAGAAAGTTTATATTATTTGTAGATTTTACTTTCGTTCACTTACAAAGCTGCTTGCAATACGATTTCATAACTAGTATATGATGGTAATATTTCAGACTCATTATGGTGTGATAAACAACATGACTAATATTTATTACATTTTTTCCGCAAACCGTAATTGTGGCAAACGACATACATGTTCTTTTTTCTGAACTAAATAATCTGTGGAATTTATAAAGGTATTTAACAAACATTTATTATACAAGGTAACGGTATATAAAGGATACTTTACATGAGGCCTTTTAAGAAATTATTAGTTTTATTGCTTTTTTTCGAAATTTACTCTCAAGTAAAACTATATTAAGAACATTCAAAACCATACTCTATTTCAATCTATACTTAGAATAATAAGGCAAATATATAAATATATTTTAGTGATTATTTGTGCAGAGATTTTTGGAACGCGTATATCTGAATATCATGGCCTATCAAAGTTTGATTTCTTTTTGAACATTTGGAATGCGTATATCTAAATATCATGGCCTATGAAAGTATTATTTCTTCTTGAACATTTAACTCAACAAAACCTAAACACAACACAACATCAAACAATATAACATAACCTAAAACAATGAGTTAATAAATGGAGCAATAGTTCCCTTCACAATCAACTGAAACTCAGTAACTACTTGCTATAATGACAGTAAATATTTTACCAATTCTAGGAATTAAAACTACCGAACAAAAACAAAACATGCCAAAGAGATTCATATCGAGAATGCATAATTGGTTCCGGGGGGTATACATTTTTTTCCGGTGATGTTAAGAAATCGACAATATGTCGGGGTTTAACGAGCCCAACTTTTGTATTCCGAACCGAATAAACGTTCTCCTTCCCGAAACCTACCGTGTATTATACTTGTATGTATCTAGCATAAACTAAATAAATTTGTAAAGCCCTTGAGCAATATGTATGGTCAACATATATGTGTTTCTGCACGTTTTTAACCTAAATTTGTTAGCATGTATGGGTTCTGCCCGACTATAATAGTCATCTTATTTTCATCACTTCTAGCCATTTGTTTCTCACAGCGATACAAAAACGTTTAAGATTATTCTATTTCATTGTATCCTAGATAATTAAATTCTTGTACTGCAGTATCGACTTTTAGAATTGGACATAGCATCAAGCCAACGTTAAAAAAATGAGTTGTTTACAAACTAGAATGCAAGTGTGTTTGTAATTAAAATTCCAAACCGGTCAGAATACAGCATACATTGACACGGCAGATCACTTTTTATTATTAATAAATCGTTGAATCTACGATATCTTCTTCAAATTGAATTACAAGCGCAACATTGTTTACATTTGTATTATATTCCATAAGGACGTACGTGTATTTTGTATTTAATCCCGTGGCATAATGTTATCCGGCTTGCATGCATACAATTCTAACATAATACACATTGCCACTAGCTGATGACTGGAATTCTTAAAAGTATCCGGTCAACAATAGAGTTCAATTCCTCATACACAAACTAGAAATGGACGAAAGACACATAAATAACACAAGCTGATAGAAAACGCAAATATAATATAATATCAATATAATGTCATTTACCGCAACAATAAAAAACCTCTAATAAGAAATAACATTAATGAAAAGCCTGTAAATACAGAAAATATCCGCATGTAATGCATATTCATTTGTACTTTGAAATAGTACTTCATCTACGTTAGAGAAATTAAAGTGGAGTCATATATGCATTCAATTTTGTACTATCCCACTTATCGCCATACATTGTTATTTGACCAAGATTTACTTGACATGGTGTGCAAAACGCTAGGTCGTCTACTGTATTACGAAATATCACAGTGTTCTGATTTGCAGGTGTTTTTTTTTTAGTTCAGTCGCTCTCTTTCCTCGCCGGTACCTTCAAGGCACAAACATATAGTGCATTAACCGACAACTATATAATGAACGTTTTACTAATGTGCGTCATTATAGTTGCAGCATTAAGCAAAAACAGTCAGTGCATGTTTTCATTTGTAGGCAAAACATATGCATGACTTGTGCGTTAGCCCTAAATATAACGACAAGATTTGTCCATTAAATTTTTGTAAACGTGCATATTACGGAGCTGGAGCGCTTTATACAGTGCCGAGGCTATAATTTACGAAAACCACAATTGATAAATATAAAAATAATTCATCTGAACGTGATATGCTGAACAATGGGAAGTTTAATTGTAACCGTAAATGTGATAGGAAATCGTTATAGTAATGTCATTAGTGATTATAAATAACTAGATTCGCAAATCTCATGGTTTACTATACAAATTTGATATCTACCTGCTTGTGTCTGTCTGCAGAACATATTTCTACACGATATGCCAATTTGTATCACCCTTTCTACGATCAATGTTATCACATAAACGCCCAATATGCCAATAAAAACACTTAAAACGCCCGATATATCGCTGGTGAATCTGTGCATGGATGGTTGAACAATCATTTCTGAAATGGTCAACATCATGCAACACATTAACGGTCATGATACGGAACAAAGCTTCAAAAATATTACAAGACGGCACACGCGGAACATATAAAACTCATTTAGAATTTTGATACGTTATTAGATCATTATATGTGCATTAAAGCCCTATGTTAAACGAGTTTTAAAATAGCTAATAAAGTATTGATATTTTAAATGATCAAATCCATACGATAATTCCTATTGCCGACTAAAGCTGTAGCAAAGGAATAACGCTAAAACTAAAACCTTGCCGAAATATATAATTATTAAGAAAATACCTTTCTCAGTTTGGTTCTTTGGTCTTCGAAGAGGAATGGTAATAGTATCACAATTGCTGAGATTGTGTGTTTCACAACATCTATATCTCCCAGAAGTGTCTTCGTTGAGGTCTACTACCAGCAAGTGTCCTTTGTTTCCGCCATATGTGATTGCGTAATGGTTTTCATGGGTATCGTCTTCTAGGTAACATGCCTGCTGTGTAATGTCACAAGTGGCAATACTGATTAAATCATGTGTTCCAGATGCCATGAATTGGAATGTTGTGATTGTGCTTGAGAAGCATTCAAGTAGCGCAAAACCTCCATTTGTCATAGCTTTTAGCCTATTGAAAACGATCTGTTTCGAATTGGATTGATCTGAAAGAAAATTAGATCAAATAATAATACCGAAAAATACATATGCACTCTAAAAAAAGCATGCTTTATCTATCCATTAGATTTGTGTTAATGCACGTGTTAATGTATGTTACGGGGACATGACTATGTGCAGAGTTATATTTGCATGCAGTGACTCGCTTGCCAACATGTATTGTTGATAACATATGACTTTTATTTGAACAATTATAATCTTGTTAATTAGTTGCATTCATTTTTTGCCTAAGACCCTAAGCTAAATGTCTACTTCATAACTAACAAAACGGCCGCCGGAAAAACTTTGCGAAACCGAAATTTCGCAAACTTAAGTACCCTTTTTCTTGAAGGTTTGCTTATTTGTGATAAAGTATAAGATAAAAGTCTAACTTGTGATTAATAATTGGTTAGTTTTGCTTGTTAAATGCGTTTTCTTCACTATGAACTTTATTTGCAAAGTTGGGGTTCCCATGGGATTTTTGTAATATCCCATGGGATTTTTCATTATCCCATGGGAATTTTGGTTTATCCCATGGGATTTTTCTCCAGCTTTTTTTATGGGAGAAAAAATCCCATGGGATTTTCAAAAACATAAAACACGTTCGTTTGTGCTTAGTTATCGATTTTAAGCATTGTTAAAGCATTTGTGCTTATTTTCGTTCAATTTACTTTGATAGAAAAAAAATCCCATTTTTTTATGGGAAAAAAAATCCCATGGGATTTTTTTCTGATTTTTAGAGATTTATTCATGTAACCTTCAGAAACACTACCTTTTAACAAATGATGAGCATTTCTCGCGATTTCAACGCGTTATATCGTGTTTTAAAATAATAAAAAAATCCCATGGGATTTTTTTCCCATGGGATTTTTTTGTCCCATGGGATTTTTTTTCCCATGGGATTTTTTTTCCAATGGGATTTTTTTTAAGGTATAAGTTTCTAAAAGCTATATAATAATAATAATTATAATAAAAAAAAAATAAAAAAAAAAAAAAATAATAATAATAATAATAATAATAATAATAATAATAATAATAATCGTGCTCAATATGATGAATTTGTACTTTTAAGCGACTAACATTTTTATTCGAGCCGATCGTCGAGTCCGAATGGTGAGTATAAGAGCAATTTACCAGTACAAATAAATCTCACTTGTGAAGAGAACGCATGGGACTATAAAATAATCTTGATAATAAGTCATATCATTTCTCGACAGAAAATGAAAACAGTATTCATATTGATGTCAGCAATGTCCCCTGCTATTATAAATATTGACAAAATGAAAAACCTTGACAATAATTCCGTGTCGAATACGCATTAGATTATAGCAATCAAATTCATATAAGCATTGATAAGATAATTTGCGAAAATGGGTCTTATGTCAAATACGGCAAGCGTAGCTCCATTCCATAATGTCCGGTATTAAGTCACGTCAAGTTTCGTGGTCGAATTATAGCATAATAATCATTTTCACATTACGCGAATCATATGAGTTTCCCTACATATATTGTGTTAAAATTTATGTTACACTAATGTGCGATGATGAAAAGGGGATTTCGGTAATTCTACATTCGCCCGCCTAGTACCGAAATCCCCATATTTACGCCTTAAAGGGTCAATAGGTCATCGGTATGAATGGTTTTTGACTTCACATGAATGTTAAGGTGCAAAAAAATGATATTAATTTTAATTATTAAGCACTCTTGACAGCATTAAGTTGCCTCTCAGTGGGGATTTCGGTAATTCTACACTAGAACTTAAACGCGCGCCGGTACCGAAATCCTGCTGTACAAACCTTCAAGTGTCAACAAAATTATTATAGTGTTTTTTTTCATTAGCAACCAGTGACATGTATTATCTCCCATTCGGTTACTTCTTTTGGAAAATAATTAGCGGGGATTTCGGTACTGCTACATTCGTACGCCCAGAGCCGAAATCACCCATGTTTACGCCAATCCCCCATATTACGCCTTAAAGGGTCTATATGTCATTATGTTTGGGTTTTGGCTTTGCATTAATGTTGATTTGTACACAATCATATTAGTGTTAATCATTTAAACACTCTTATCAGAATATTTTTTCCATTATTAAATAGTTTATTAATGTGAAAAATGTGTAAACGAATGTAAAAAAGGTAAAATGTACATTTAAAACATTGGTTACACAAAAGTATATGTAAATATAACATGACATAGTAATAATAAGTCTTCAGAAAGTATTTTCCAAACAAATCTGATGAAACAAATGATATCGTACTACCTTATTTACAATATGCTATACACTTTTGCAATTTAGTTATCAATGTTTAATCAAAGCATAAATCAGGATAATATGTTGCCTCTTAGCGGGGATTTCGGTAATTCTTAACAAGCACATAAACCCGCGCCGGTACCGAAATCCCCGCTGTACAAACCTTCAAGTGTAAAAAATACTGATTTAGTTTTAAATAAAGGGAACAATAGTATTTTTGGCCACCAAAAAGCATTTCCGCGTCAACAAAACGATTGAAATTATGTCAGAAACCCAGCTTTTCATTGTATATATTGCAATACACCATCGGCCGCCGAGAGCGGAATACTGCGCTTGGCCGCTAAACAATGTGGATTGCATCAAATTAAATGTCAATTTTCGATTTTATTACAAAAATAAACACTGCCTTTTTATAAATATGTCAAGCACGTACACTTAACAAAAAAAATGGATATATCTTTATGTAATGTAGAAAAGTAAAGCGCTTTATATATAACAATGTTTTATAATGTCTCTCTGGTTGAGAAAAAAAACTAAACAAAACCATGTAGAACATATATGTTTTCATAATTAAAAAAAAATATTTAATGATGCACGTGATGTTTTATAATTGATATAAGTTCACGTGTCATTGAACGAGTTAAGGGAGAGATGCGATTTCAATTACACATAATTAAAAAATGATACTATACTGTCAGCTTGATTTATAAATTGTGTTCCATCGCGCCAATATATTCATTGTTCCATGAAATTGTGTATAAAAGCAAAACGATTGAAATTATGTCAGAAATCCTGCTTTTCACATGAAATGATCTTTAACACTTTATTTATTTCAATCAGGTAATTAATAATAATAGGGGAAGTATTTACTGTGTATTAGAAACTTGTTGTGGTGATCCCTATCTTATCCGCTCAATACACATCCACCTGGCTACTGTACAGAAAAAATTAGATTTACTTCCAAAATAACTGATTTCATTAATTGCTAACTTGTTGTCTACATTTTAAATTAACAACGATAATGGATCAACATCACCGTTGCACAATTATTAAGTTCACAGTAATCTGTACTTTAAATAGATAGCCTAATTAAAGACGGTGCTAATAAAGAACAAAGCGTGAATGTGGATATTAAGAAATTAGATCCTTTTTTGCATGACACTGGCAGTATATCATTTTATCTTATATAAATAAGCCACATTTAAGACATGGATAAAATTAAAATAAGACACATTTGCATCTTTCATTTCTTGAAAAAAAATAAGCACGCAGTCACATATAAATAAGATACTTTGAAGACACAGAAAAAAATAAATAAGACACATTTGCATCTTTCACTAAATTTTCTTAAAAAAACATGTGAAACTGAAGAAAAACATTTATTACTGACACATTATTCTAAAAGTCGACTGACAACTTAAGTTCAAAGAGGGATTTACAATTAAATAAGATCCATTTTCGCATGATGCTGGTTGTAGAGCAAGCAATACATTTCTTACTGACACATTATTCTAAAAGTCGACAGGCAACATAAATTCAAAGAGGGAACCACAATTAAATAAGATCAATTTTCGCATGATACTGGTTGTATAGCAAGTAGTCACATATTAATTACAGCTTGCATTAGTTGCAATAATTTTGTTAAGTGCGCGTGCTTCTGAACGTTGCGTTAAGCGAGAGTGTTGTCATTTTGTTAGTTTTATATTTTGGTATTATGTATGATTATTGCTTGTTTTGAATTTGAAATAAACGCTTTCTGGCAAATAAGCATCGTCTTAATTTTAATACAAATAATGAACATTTGACATACAAAATGTCCAATAACATACCGGCAATAACATTATATATATGTTAATTTCTGTGCATGTTTATACCGAAATTATAGCCGACATCGGCAGTTAGGGAAATTTAGTGACACACTTTAACACATCAAACATGCATGATAGTTCTTTTTTAATATGATATTCCCCTGGTTGCTTACCGGTGTATTGGTGCAGTTGATAACCCCGCCGGGACTACAGTAGGGTGCTAATACACACGTGTATCGTGTTCAATACAATCGTCTTAATTTTAATACAAATAATGAACATTTGACATACAAAATGTCCAATAACATATCGGCATTAACATTATATATATGTTAATTTCTTTGCATGTTTATACCGAAATTATAGCCGACATCGGCAGTTAGGGAAATTTTGTGACACACTTTAACAAATCAAACATGCATGATAGTTCTTTTTTCATATGATATTCCCCTGGTTGCTTACCGGTGTATTGGTGCAGTTGATAACCCCGCCGGGACTACAGTAGGGTGCTAATACACACGTGTATCGTGTTCAATACCCGATCCATGCTACAACGTGTAAGAACGGGAATTTCGGTAATTCTACCTTTTTAAGCTTGCGCACCTCTAATGGGCACATATCCAAATATAATTTAATTAATTATTTTCCTAATCAGCATCATTTCACTAAACTACATGCAAATTTGTAGGTAGCTTTCCATGCTTAAAAAAAAATAAACCGATTTTCCAAAACCACCCTCACGCTCGGCTTTTGTCCAGTTTATTTTCACCCCTGGGGTATATAAAAGTTCCATAATTCATTCAAATTTCCAAATATGGGCATGCAGTTGGTGTGTACAGATGCAGTAAAGGTGTTTAAAGTTTAAACAAGATGAAATAAGTATTCTTTTACAGACATTTATTTTTTACAAATTTTAATCTATGGAATAGCGCCATGAAATGTAAGTGATTTCAGCCAAGTAAAAATTGGGTCGGTTAAAAACAAAGTGTCATAAAATTCAAAATAGTATCATTTAAGTTATATTTTAAATTAAGTTTTTATAGAAACACTATATACAACAAAAATACCAAAAAATAGACAGATTTACCGTTTACTTTTTGAAATAAAAATAAAAATGCAACATGCATCATTCGTATTTTCAGCAGTAAATTAATCAATTTAGCCATAACGTTGTTTTAATTTTAAAATTGAAGGATGTGCATACAATTTTCAACATATTTAACAATAAACATAGCTTATGTGCTATATTAAATCAAATTACGTTAGAAAAGAAATAAAACGCGTCGCAAAAAGTATGCGATGTCGGCAGGAATCGAACCTGCGCGGGAAAATCCCAAAAGATTTCAATTTCATCGCCTTACCCACTCGGCCACGACAACTTTACATCTGTGTAACCTTAAATTAGATATATATAAGTAAACAGGTAAAAAGGCTCGCTCGATCTTTGAAGAAATCGCGAAATCGTATTTTTCAGATGATAATTGGATCAAAGTCAATATTTATAGTGAAAATAATGTAATCTAAATGAACAAGTTAAACATATATCAAAATTCGAAGTTTGAAAAAAATAAAATGCATCTCTCGGAAATAAGCGATCATTGAAGATCGGCAATGGCTTATGTATGAAGTGAAAGGACAGTTGAAAGTTTCCATTTTGCACGTTAATGATTCTGATAATATGGTGACAAAGGCAGCAGTCCTTTGTAGTAGCTTCTATTGTGTTTGACCGGAGAGTAGCGTGATCTGTGTCGGTGTTGGGCGCTCTGAGGGCGCAATCCGGCTACATAGGTACATAGAAACCTCTTGTGGCTATAGTCCATGGATCGGGTTCGGCAGACAGGGAACATGTAAATTTGTATATGTATGTTTTATATCTTAATTACCTAAACGTATATTTATCCTGGTTACTTATTTACTGAGGTATGAGTTAGTCGCAATGATTGTAGATACGTTGTACTATATTTAGTAAGTATTTGGAGGACGAGTGGCACGGGCACGCGCTTTATTATCACTTATGCAAGGAACGCGTTTTGTTTATATACGTATTTTTGATATTTCGATAGGCTTAAGGGAGGTAACTTATTCAAGTAAAACGCGATATTTTTTACAATGCCTTTTTATAACTCTTGTTTAATTAATTACATACGAATATACAGCTAAATTTAAGATGATTTTTACCAGAAAAAAATTTCGGAGAAAGATATATTGAGATTTTGATATTCCATAGAATGCGAGTCTCCATATATATTTTCTATTGCAGGGGAGGTAATTAAAAAATTTTAAAGTCTCCGAATTGGTCTTTGTTTTATCTATTTACGTTTATTTTCAAGCTTATGGCGATTAAAAAATTAATTATTATTAGTATATGCTCACATGGATATTGGTACGGATATATCGTGTTCATATAATTGTTACTACATCCATTTCATTCATCATTCAGGTCGGGCTACACAAATCTCGTGAAGAGGCCAGTAGGACCTGTAAACAAACTCTCATACACACACTCTTCACTCATCGTGGCGCTCTCGCATGTCTGAGGCGATATATAAGATCGATGTCATATGTAATACTGTATTCGCTGGTATTTTCGGTTGATATGTTTGATTGCTTAGGACGCAATGAATATAGTGTATTTATATTTAATCGAAGTGAGCTCATTGTTGTTTCTGGCGGTATTCAATTTCTGGTAATAGTTTCGCGATTAAAGACGTCGGTTCTCGGTTAGGTGTGGAATGTTCTTATTTGTTAATGTGCCAAGTGCTTAAAGGCGGTTTATCGCACTTTATTAGTCGGCGTTTCAAGAGAATGGGTAATAAATGCAAATCAGTAGGTGCTTAGAAGACTTAAGTACGGCAAGAACCACAACTCACTCTGCTAGGAATGATTACCACTGCCTGTCTGCAGCAGACGACAAATGATTCTGCTCTAGCAGTAAATGTATATACCAGCTTGTAAACGCCATTGGCCAGTCTAGTGTTTATCATTAAAATATGCACATATTGGCTGCTTTCATGGAAAACGAGGCTTAATGCACGTCAAATAAGATTAGCCTGTGCACAATGATAAGCATATGCAATGCGAACAAGCTAATCAAGGACAACAGCGAATAACTAAAGTGCCTTCAGCGCTTTGATTTATAATATACATTATGTCCTATGTTATATGGCGTATAGCTACTAATATATGTGTGTATAAAATATGTTAACCGTCTTTATTTTTTAAATAAATGAAATCATACTGAAACTCTACGAATTGAGGATTTACATGTTTTTATGAGCTGTCAAAGATTATTACAAACAACAATTATTATCTTTTTTAATGCAGACACTTTAAAAGACTGTGGGTGCGGACCCAGGATCCTGCGATAAATCAAACGGAAAGGTACTTTAGGTACTTAAGCTACGTTGAAGAAACTCGGACGTTGTTGACGCCCTGTCTTTAATAAATACTGTTTTTGAGTGAGGTTAAACTTACAAATGTATTTGTTAGCCAATTGACGTGTATCGTGGTATTTTGAAATTATTTTTAAAATAACTGGGCTAAGCATTGGTTTCGGTAGAAAAGTACTGCAGCAATTTCGCTAGATTTGAACACATTTTAACACTCCGCATTATGATATTTTGATTCAATTTTTCATATTTATACCAAGTGAGTTTTCATTTGACCGCCTTGCGGATACAGATCCATTAGCATGTGCTTGTGTATTATAATAACAATTAATGAGTTAATTTACTACTTACAGCATCGTTTTTCATCAACATCATCGTTATCAACGTTATCATGATCATCATCATCAACATAATCATCATCTCATCATTATCATCATCACCATCATCATTATCATCATCATCATCATCATCATCATCATCATCATCATCATCATCATCATCATCATCATCATCATCATCATCATCATCATCATCATCATCATCATCATCATCGTCATCATCATCGTCATCATCATCATCATCATCATCATCATCACCATCATCATCATCATTGTCATCATCGTCGTCGTCGTCGTCGTCGTCGTCGCCCTCGTCCTCGTCCTGCTCCTCCGCCTCCACCGCATCATCAGCAGCAGCATCGTCATCAGCAACAGCAGCAGCATTATCGTCACTATCACCAACAACATCGTTATGGTCGTCATCGTCGTGATCATCATAATCAGTGGCATCATCATCATCATCATCGTCATTGTTATCGTCGTTGTTCTCCTCCTCGTCGTCGTCATCGTCATCATCGTCGTCATCGTCATTCTCATCATGAACAATTTCAACAACCGTAAAACCTATCGCTCAGCTCATTTTTGCAGTGAATTCGGATGTTATATCAAATCTTTTTGATTAATAGAGTTTGCTGCTTAATGTATTAATAACTAAATAATAATGTTGATAATATTGAAAATAAATGGTTTCAATTTTATTTATCCGTTTAAGATGCAGTATTTGACCAAGTCAATTTGTCGCTAAAAGTAGTCATTACACATTCAATCCAAAAAGCGTTACGAGTTGCTATTGAAACTATAATCGCATTCCGATAAAAATGGTGTCTGTATTAGGGCCTGTTTAATTTCTACGCTAATTGCAATTCATAAAAATATTTTTAAGGGTACCGGTATATCTAGACACACTCTGTTATCCAAACAATCCTTGTGATCATAAACAAATAAACAATGAAATATAAATAAAATTAGATGATAAAAAATGGTATCTTCCTTTTTGCTGTTGCTAGTTATCAACAGAGTAGCAAAACTTTTAAATATAAATTATATTCAATTCATAGCACGCTTAAAGATTTGAAGTTTATCTAAATCTATAAGCACAAACATATTTATGTTTGTTAATACAAAGCTGTAGCAGTTTTCTGATTGCGCTTGAAAAGATGTGATTGTTGTTGTTGCATTAATAGTATCATTAGTTTGTATTTCCAGATTAGGTATTCCACCATACATTTTGTTTTTAATCAGATGTCTTATAATTGGCATTGCAATATTTCAATAACGAGTAATCAACACAATTGACTTTATGTATTTTAATTGTTTATCCATATTATCATTAACACTTGAGGGAAAAATAAGCTGTGTCATTTTTTATTTTTATTTTACTTATGGTTCAGACAACTCTGCTTTTACTATATGCCGTAATAATTATAAGTTTCCGTTCACTTAAAGATATTGTTTTTCGTGTTGGAAAATTTAAATACGAAAAATATTTAGAGACAAGTGTGTTATGTTTGTTTGTCAATTATTTAATTGAAGTAGAAATAATACATCAGTGTACATAATTTTATTGTGTTGTTCCCTTCGTTCTTTACTTTAAAAATGCAACTTAACAGCTTTGCAATCAACTGAAATAATATATAAAAAGTAAAAACAATAAACGTTTGGCTTTCTTAATACGATATCATTTCAAACGCTGTTGGAAGGAACCATTGCTTATTAGAGGTTTACAAGGTAATTTACCCAAGTACGCAAATGTAATGGTCGATTGCCCTTAGGCATGATTCTGTTTTATTACTTTAATCCGGTTGTAAAATGCATGACCGAAGGGTCATCAGATAAGCAAAAACAGGGTCAAAATCTGATAAAATAGCGCTGTTTAACTGACTGTACGAAAATCCGTATGTCCGAAAATTTAGAATCATGAAAACATAAATATTTTGGCTTAAAAAGGAAATGTAAGAAAATTTAGAATGTAAGAGAAAATACGGTGGTTTTATGGTGTTTAAATCGATTAGAAATAGCAAAACCTAAAGACATTATCTCAAGTGTGATTTTCAAAAGATTTTATATGAATGTACACACACGGTAAAACTAGTCTATTAAAATGAAATACCTTCATTGCTTCTCATGTTTTTAATATTTATTAAACATAGGTATTTGTGAACACTTGTTGTTATATAATATTGAAATGTACACGCATACTGAACATAAAATCATTAGCATAACGGCTAAGTTGGTTTTTACTAAGATTGCAATAGTGTTTATTTTATTATTATGAATCTTATGAGGATAATTTTGAAAGTATGACACAGAGTATCTGAAGAAGATATATACATAATCACATATGTTGTTGTTGTTGTGGTTATTGTTTCAATATTTTTATGAGTATCATACATTCAATGACGAATAGCTATTAATTTGTCATACAAACACCATAATTATTATTGGATTGCGGAGATTAAACAAATCGATTCCCTAGTAACTGATATAACTGATACATTTTTTGAGCGACAATTTGAAACTAAATCTAGTATTATTTAAATTTGATTATTTTAATTGCAGACTTTTTTTATTAACCCCAATTATTGTGTACGCAACGTTTCTTTTATTTAAATCGCTGAGTACGAAGCATCAAGCTATTTTTTAATTAATTGACAGTGATCTTTAATGTATGTCATAATATAAATTGAAATCAATCTTAATTAAAGCTTGAGCGGTTGGTTTGTAATAAGTTTTGTAAATGTTGCTGTAGGATATGTATGCACAATAAATACTAACGCTCTGGCATATTGTGATGGTGATATGATTATATATTGCACAATAAATATGTGATGATGTTCTTGTGATAATATTGAGGCTATAATTAGTTTTTGAATTAAGCTAGCTAATTTCAAATAAGATACAAACACATCTCAATCCTAAAATTATCAGTAAGTTATAGTATTGTTTGCCTCTAGGCGCATAATTAATTGAAGGCCTAGTTTATCTGTTAATCCTCGCCCCATGTGGTGTCCCAGTGGGTACACTGATATTAATACACGATGTATTGGTCCACACTTAAATCTCTTATAAAAACATGTCTCTCAGGTGACTGAAAAATGGCTGTGTAGATACAACAAATACTACTACAACGGAGACTAAGATAACACATGTTACAATTAATTTGTCTTCCTTGCGTTCTTCTTATACGACAAACACTTCTAAAACAAAAAAGCAAAAAGCCGCTACTGCTACTGCTTCGGCTACTCTTACTGCTACTGCTACTGCTACTGCTACTGCTGCCGCTGCCGCTGCCACTGCCACTGCCGCTGCCACTGCCGCTGCCACTGCCACTGCCACTGCCGCTGCCACTGCCGCTGCCAGTGCTGCTGCTGCTGCTGCTACTGATAGTGCTACTGCTACTGCCACTGCTACTGCCACTGCTACTGCCACAGCTACTGCCACTGCCACTGCCACTGCCGCTGCCACTTCCGCTGCTGCTGTTGCTTCTGATAGTGCTACTGCTACTGCTGCTGCTGCTGCTGCTGCTGCTGCTGCTTCTGCTGCTGTTGCTGCTGCTACTGTTACTGCTACTGATACGGCTACTGATACTGCTACTTCTACTGCTACTGCTAGTGCTACTGCTACTGCTACTGCTACTGATTCTGCTACTGCTACTGCTGCTACTGCTGCTGCTGCTGCTACTGCTACTATTGATAATAATTCTCCTTCTACTTCTCTTTCTAATATTGCTAGCGATGCTTCATAAATTATTTTTAAATGTATCATTTTGTTAAAACAGGAAAGAACTGTTATATATATTTTCTTAAAGGGATCTTTTCACGCTTTGGTAAATTGACAAAATTGAAAAAAGTTGTTTCAGATTCGTAAGTTTTCGTTTTAGTTATGATATTTGTGAGGAAACAGTAATACTGAACATTAACCATGCTCTAATATAGCCATTATATGCATCTTTTGACGATTTTAAAACCTAAAAATTATAAAGCGTTGCAACGCGAAACGATTGAATAATTTGGAGAGTTCTGTTTTTGTCGTTAAATTTTGTGAAACTACGAAGATTGCTTATATAAGGTATAAAATACGTCGAGAATGTGTACTCGGCGGAATAGCTCAGTAGGCTTAAGCGTTTATACTACAGGACTCTGCCAGGACTCCAGGGGTCACTGGTTCGAACCCTGCTCCGGGCAATGTACATTCCTTTTTTTATTTTTTTTATTGATTTTTTACTGGAGCTTTTATGATCCAATGTTTACATTTATCAATATAAAGCATTTAATGAATAAGTTAAAAAAATGCCAAAATCTGTGAAAAGGCCCCTTTAAAGGTGTAAAGAATCTAAACTTTTCTGCGATTAAAGTTTTATTTAACTGGATTAGTATAGGCCACATAACAGACGCTATTGTACTGATTTGTACTAAACAACATTTTGTCATAATCAACAGTTTTAACATGCCGCAGTTTCCTTGGAAGTTGACCTTTGATTGGAGTTATGTATAAAACATTAACAAGGTATTTGTTGACAGTTTGTCCTGTCACAATTATATATTAGTTGAGCCAAACGTGTGATAAAGATCACTTTTGGGGTGGCGATAAATACTATTTATATTGTTCAACAGTGGGAGACTGAGAAAACATATGTTACAATTAATTTGTCTACTTTGCCTGCTTCTTCTTTATATATTTTTCTTGCTAATCGTTTAAGTTTAGTTTTAGTTAAGTAGGTATATCAATTAACATTTTTTGATAGATATTTATTTGGATAGTAATAGTATGTTTTATTTGACTTGACATCATTGAACCGGTTTATTCATTGATAAGATCGGGATCTCCACAGGTGTTTAATCTCGATTGTTAGGTGGGGAGAAGGGTCCGAATGATAATGTTGTCGTCGGCTTACGAATCACATTTCACAAGTTTTAGACAAATATGCATACGTTATAAACCTAATTTAAGTATTACATAGATAATAACTTATCTTTATTTTGATGAACTACGTTTAAGGTATAAAACTATAATTATCTATGTGTTGTGTGCCGCATACATACCATCTTGCTTTTTTAAATTTGATCACAACGGTCCGAAGTCATAAACATTCATTATGCATGGTTGCTAAAGCACAGTGTATACTAACTAACCTATGTTTATTGTTGTTTGCTAGGGTTATTATTATTATGTTTTATTTTTTTTTATTTTGGGGGGGGGGGTGGGAGGGCTTTTATAGAAGATTTCAACTAGTCCTTCAATTAACGAAAAAAAATATTGGTATAGGAAATATAAAAGAGTAATAGACAGCTTCATTCATGCTGTTCTATTATGGTGTTTTAACGCATATAATTATGTATGGTTGATGAAGCACATTGTATGCTACCGATGTTTATTGTTGTTTGATGATGATGTTAAGTTGGTGTTGCTGTTGTTGTTAATGATGATGAGGAGGAGGAGGAGGAAGAAGAAGAAGAAGATGATGATGATGATGATGATGATGATGATGGTGGTGGTGGTAGTAGTGACGACGACGACGATGATGATGATTTTGATTATGATAATGAGATTTGAATTAAATTAATGCGCAAAGATTTTTCTTTTTAGCGGCCAAATGCAGATATCTGCGCTCGGCCGCTGTAAGGGTTATGTAATATTTGCAATCTACATAGGAGTCAATAGCAGATACCAAGCACCATATGCTTATGAGAAACAAAAGCAAAATATTGGCAATCGCTGAAATCTCGAATATGACTTAATCATTTTATTAAATGAAAACCGGTAACTATTTTAAACGGTTATTATATTGCAACAACTTAGCGGTGTTTATCCAAAAGACCATTGTTATAATTACAGGGACGTCAATAGGCCAAACTATTCAGGAAATATGATTTGAGTCGTCAAGGATAGATTTTGAGATCAATGTACGTCCGATGAGATTTAAAGGGAGTTAGAGGCGTAGGGACAGATTCGTTCGAGTACGCGATCATTTGAGAACAAATTATGTTGAAGCTTTATCGGAATTCCGGAAATTTGCGATCGGTACCGATTTTTCCTGGTTCTTTTTTATTGATTCTGATAAGTTAGCGGCCGGCACGGACATGAATATTAACTGACGAAAACCTCTTCGCTACTTTCCGAAAATCTTCGACATGTTGCAAATATCCGTAATATTCCGCATTGTACTCACCAGAAATTGCAACTAGAAAGACTACAATAAATCAATTAGCTACGGCTCGGGCGGGGATTTACCTTTTATCCCTGTAAGGGACCTTATGCCCCAGACTACCGGCTATTTTTTTCCGGAATTCGAACTTGATACACTTGATATCCCTGAATTAAATATTTATATCCGCAATTTTGATCTCTAGAGTGCTGACTGTTAGTATTGTATTTGACTGGAATGACTGTCGATTATGTGTTTTTAAGATTAAAACAAGCTTACGAAGAACTTTGTGTTTGCTTTTTGTACGCTTTCTTTTTAAAAATGTATTGTCCGCCACGGACGCAACAATTGACCAAATGTACCAGATTGTGGTATCTTTAAAGTGCTATGTTTTTACTGCCGTGATATCTTTAACAAACTACACATTATTGATCGTGGACGTTTTATACTCTTATTGAATTTGTTTCCCCAAAATATGCTCTTCTATTAGTAGATGTTTAGGTGACGATGTTCTAATTATAGATCTTACACGGCCAAGAAACACTAGATAGGTCTTTGCAAAGAGAGCTGTTGGATATCGTGAATGCGTTCAATGTGGCCTGTTTATTTCAGAAAGGTATGTGCAATGTTTTATGGGGATTTCTATCAAATTGCCAATTGCAAAATTTGATTTAATTCATTCGGACCTACAAGCGGGAAACTTCTTCATTAAAATTCAATGGGCTTTTAAGAAGTTCGTTGAAAGGCCAAATTTGACGTTAAACAGCAACGCCGAAAAAATTGCTACTCAGTCTTGTTTATCACTTTTTTTTTAAGATTTACCAGTAGACGTTCTTCAGTGAAATTAAGCAAACACACAGTGCCGACAAATATGGAAGGGTATTTAGGTAAAAATTACATCCTTCTTTGTGACTGTGTCATGATTCTTGATGGTACTTTCAATTAGTATGTAGACACCTTTTCATGCTTGATGACACTTACATCTTGCCAGATATCCAATGTCTATTTACATTCTGCTTAATGGTATCATGCATGTGTACAGATGCAACATTCTTGTTCGTTAATTGCATGCTGCATATGTGTATGTTGGTTTGTGCAGAGAGACTTGTGCAATAGGCGCAGTGCATAATGAAATCAAATATTAATGCGTTTAATAAATTAACGCGATGGTAAGATGTGAGTTTCACCCAAGCACAAAGCAACATACTATCATGCATGATACAATGATGTCAATTGACAGTCATTCCGAAATGCTACGGAGGACTACGGAAATTTACGGCGTATAACGGAAATTTTATGTTATAGGAGAAGTTGCGCACCTTTGTAAGATATTTGCTACTGAACCGAAATTAACCGCGTGTTTGTAGACTTAACTTTTTTTTGGTTAATGACTAACCATAATTTTTGTACAGTAATTTACCTTCAATAACCAAAGAAAGTCTATGGATATATTTCAATATATGCTACTAATGCATGTATGCAGAGCTCCAGATAAGACGCTTAAAGTCGTAAAAAATTGAATTAAATTTAGTAAAAAAGTAGACTTAAATTCTGTGCGTACGGTTACACATTGGAAAAATAAATAAGAATTCAAAATGTGTGATCATGCGTAAAACTCAATATCAATGCATATAATGTAAACATTTTATCAATGAG